>NW_016690215.1:2912587-2956667 GCF_001604755.1 Lepidothrix coronata
ACAGGGCTGACGAGCTCCATCTGCCCGGGGGGCTGGGAATCGAACCCGGGTCGCAGCGGTGAGAGTGCAGCACCCTAACCACTAGACCACCAGAGGCCCCATGTGAAGGCAGCTACGCAACAACAAAAGGTAGAAACCCAAGACTGGGATTTCCTGTTTGAAGTAAAATTTAGGAAGTATTGAGGAATGTAGGGTAATTGGGATCCTTGGTGAAATGTGAAGGAAGACAGTCATCTAAAGCAAAAGCACGAAGCCCAAGTGATCTGGCAGATGCATAACTGTCCATGACAGGTGTTCTATACTTCCTTATAATGTCACCTACTACTTACCATCAGAGAGATGCTCCGGATCTGACCAGCTGTGTACTGCAAACCAGCTCTGTTGACTAGACAAGCAAACCTGCCCTGGCTCTGAGACTTTCTAGCAGTCCCTTCAGTAGGACTGATTTTGTTTAATTCATGATCTGATTTAATGAGATTCATGTGTGAATATGCTTGTGTAAGGATGTAAAATCAGACACAAATTATTGAGTTCACTTGGTCTTTACCACAGAAGAAGGCACTTGAAAAGATGCGAGGGAAAAAAGAGCCATATTTATTGTTCAACATTGTAACATTGTAAAAAGTAATTAAGTAGAACAATTGAGAGATCTAACGATTTTTGATTTTTTTTTAAAATGTGACAAGCAGAAACCAGAAAGTTGATGTGAACTAATTGAATTAAAATGTATCTTACAGAAGGCAGTAACATCCTACTTAAGTGTTACCATAACTCTTGATATTTAAATATATGATCCTTATCAGATGGCTTTAAACAAAACTAAATTTTGTTTTAATCAAACTTACAGTGTTAACTGCTTATTTCACAGTTTGTTTGTGGTATATTAGCAGTATGTTTTATGTAATATAAAAATTGATAGATTAAATACAATCTAGGTTATTATTTTAGAATTATGTATCATTTTATATAAATTATATATAAGAAATGATTATATTTATTTATAATTATGAAATATTTTCTAGATTTATATAGATAGTTTAAGTATTATGTAATTACCTCCCTACTTGTAAACAGTGTTCCCAATAGTGTGGGTCACTAATTCAATACTTAATATGTTTAATGCAACTTCTAATTTGAGTCGAGGGGGTTTTTTTCCCTCTTCTCTTGCTTACCAGCCACATATTTAGTGGAATTTTAATATAAAACTATGTATTTGATACAGATCTGTCAATGAAGGTAAAGTCAAGCAATCATGATTTAGTAATAAAAGCAGTTTGTGGTTATCTGTAGGTGTATGTTTGACACTCTGGATTTGTGCTTTACTTGTCTCCCAAGAAAATTCTAGTATCTTTGTCTTTGCAATTCATAATTTCACTGCATTTGAGGGGCAGACATATAGGCATATTCGTCATCATAGAACATTAGAAATGTTAGAGATATTTTAGGTTCAAACTTCGTAGAAGAGAACAAATATCTTGCATCCAAGCCTTTTTTTCCTGGAAAGTCAGCATAGGCCAGCATAGGTATGATGTTCCCATGGTGACCAAGTTAATTCTTGAATTCATTTTCATGCAACACTGCATGTTACACAGAGTTACACCTGTTACAAAAGGGTACAGACTCAGACTATCATAGGATAAAGAGTCGTACCAAGAGAACTCCTAAGACAAGGGCAAAAATAGCCACCAGTAGGGAATGATGGCCATTTTCCCCATCAGTGGGAATGGTGTTCCCTGCTCTAGGGGATAGAGGATGCTGGCTGCCTGCATATTTGGCAAGTCAACATCTACAGATTGTATACTGGTCTGATCAGTAAGGATTATGCATTAATTTTAAGACAAATGGGACTTACATCCAGCTGAAAAAAGCCTTTGTTTTCTTCTGCCCTTCCAGCATCAATGTGTTTATTCAAATATTGATTAAATTGTCTCTTGTCTAAATGAGAGTAAGTTTAAGGATGCCCATTAAGGGCAAGGAAACCATCACTACTTTTCCAAGTAGGAAGCAGTGTGCTGTTCACTGCATGTGCTTAAATCCATTGCTTTACGGTCTCATTGAGATGTGGAATCCCACCAGGACCAGCTCTTAATGCCTGCTTTGCAAAAGAGGAGCCTGGACCTCGGTATCATCTCCCATCATGGACCTACTGTGTCTCCCTTGGAAAGTTTTAAATGGCTGCAATGCATTCCCAGTATTCCTGTTAACTTCTTTAGTTTGTTATCTCCCGTAACTTGTCAGTCATGGCTAATGATGTAGTACATGCTGTGGAAAACGGATCAGTCCTTGGAAGACCGTCATTAAGCCATCAAGTCCAATGACGTGTCTCTCCTTTCCCTTCCATGCTGAATCTGTATTACACCAGGCTCAGAAAACCTGTTGTAGATGGGTAAACATGAAAAGAGTTTGTCCTGAGACTTTTATAATTTCACTTGGAATTTAAAAATAAATTCGCCTTTTCTTTAAAAAAAGCATGTGGAACAATTCTGATTTTGAGGAAAAGGGTAGGGTGGACTAAGAATTTTTGTGTGTGTGTTTATTATCATAAATAATTTTCTTCAAAACAGATTAGTGGATCACATTACTCTGTAAGTAAACAAAGTGGCCAAGGATTAAACTCTAGGACTCCACTGTTAGAATAGTTGTTATTTCCCAATACCCTGCTAGAGTGAGTGAGAGAGATTTGGAGGAATTCCTTATAATGAAGCCAAGTGACACAGTAGGTAAGCTCAATGAAATGACATGACACTCTCTCTTAATAAATAATCTTTAATAGCTGACAAGTTAATTTAAATGCTGTTGCCATATAATGGAAGCTAAGATGGTTCAAGGTAGGTGTCATAAGAAGCAAAAATTCATTTCCTATTATTTCTTGCTAGTTTACATGCAGTTCACATATTTGTGTGATTCCAGGTGGTTAAAAGTCAAACATTTAAGAAGAGTTCCCTTACTGAGCAAAGGTTTTTTTCAATATTTGTTTTTTTTTTTTAAATGACCATTTCAGGTTTTTTAAAATTTAATACCTCTCTCCCTCACCCACTCTGTTAGACCTTCTATTTGTTCTTACAGATTAAAAAAATATGCAAAGTAAAAGTGAAGGTGGTGTTATGTTGCGCTTGTTAAATTCTGCTGGACTACAATGTAAACATATAATGAAATGACTGCTATAGTCTTCTTCATGTTTTTTAAAAATCTTTCACAATGAACCACAACTGGCTGAGATGATTGCATTTTTTTAGCAGTCTGTAGAAAGCTAAAGTGATGTTTCAGAAGTGCTGAAGGAAAATAATACAGGGTTTAGCTTGTCTGTTAATTTGCATCCTTGGCTTTTCTAGTTCTTCTCCTTATAATTTGCACAGTATGGCAGGTTTTGAGACTTCAATTATAGCACCAATTCTCGTAACAGCTTTTTGTCTTTGACTGGACATAATGCTGGAAAAAGGGAAACAGATTTTTCCTTTAATCTGATGAAAATAAGGGTCCTTCTTTTTAGAAAGAAATTATATATACACAATGCATTTTTATGATGAAGAAAGAGAGACGTAGCTCAGGCCCATGTGTTATTAGGCATTTGCATGTATTTAGCTTTAAATAGGTAAATATTTGTGTATTGCATTAATAAAGTAGAAGACATACCCCTGGATTATCAGTCTAGTCTCAGCAATGGAAGTTACAGCACAGCAGTAAACATGTGCATGAAAAAGCTTTGGAGAAAATAGCCTTTTTACTTGCATGCCTGACAAGACTTCCCTTTTTTTTTTTTTTTTTAAATCTTTTAAAACTACTGCTGTATTTCCAGCAAGCCCACAAAAGGAGTTAACAGAAATTATTCAAAGAAAGCAGACATAACCCTACCTTTCCCCTGAAAAAGCAGAGCAAATCCAAAGTAGTTATCCCAAGAATAAAACCAAAGCATTGATATTTAGTTTAATTTGTTCCTTTTCTGGTGGACAGTGAAAACTGAAGATCTCAGTTGGGTACAACATGGACCCTTTGGACTGAAGAGAGTCATTGATCTGTCATTTTATAAATGTCAAGCTGGCCCTTTTAGCACCCTTATTGATCAACATGTTTAACATGCATCACAGCCTTTCAGCATTTAAAGGGAGACTACAAGAAAGTTAGGGACAGATGTTTTAATGTGGCCTATTGCAATAGGAAAAAAAGTAATGGTTTTAAGCTAAAGGAGAGTAAATTTAGTTTAGATATATGGAAGAAAAAAAGAAAGAAACACTGGAACAGGTTGCATTCAGGTCATGTTGGATGGCTCTCTGAGCAACCTGAAGATATGCCTGCTCATTGCAGGGGAGTTGGACTAGATGACCTTGAAAGGACCCTTCCAACCCAAACTATTCCATGATTCTATGAGCTCTGTGTTGTTGAGTGAAAACATGCAAAAACCCAATAGGATGTGGCTGCCAACGTCAGTAAGCCACGGGTTGTCTTCATCATATAAGCTACAGGCTCCTCAATCTTGGAACAGTGGCTGTCCCAGAGGTGTTTTTTTCAGTAGAGGTAATGGTTGCAAAATCTGAGGCTATGATGACTAGGGACACAGACACCCATCACAAGCTGTTACTGAATGTCGAGGGAACATCAGACTCTAAGGTGCACACTCTGCAAATTCAGCATCAATTTAGATTTAAGACAGGGCAGCTTCAACAGACTCTCTTGTAGCAAGTCCTTGCATACATAGCAGTGAAGCTTGGCTAAGGGTGAAAATTATTGTCAATGTTTGTGGAGAACGAAGGAAAATTGAAGCTGCCATGATAATTTTTGGCAAGAGCAGACCAAAATGGGGACTTTCCATCTACACGTACACAAAATAATGTTAATAATGAAATGATGAATCTAGCAGGAAGAAATTCTGCCTCGGAAATAAGATTAGAACAGTTTATAAAAGCAGTGGAATCACCTCCTGCTTTTGTTTACCTCTGTTTGTTTCTATGCAAAGCCCTAAATTAATTGTACTTTACTTCATTGTTTATACAATGTTTACACATTGTTTACACTTGTTTCAGTTGAGTCAGAATAATCTCAAAATAGTCCTGAAGGCAGAGCATGCCGTACTGGTGTTCAGCAAATGCTGTCATCTCTTTTTGCCGTCTTAATGCAAAGATTGAGCTTCACCCAACCTGTCAGACAGGCTTTATTCTCTTTGCTTGGTTAGAGCCAGTACTGCTTTACTGAGCTTTTATGGAATAAAACAATCCAGACTTCCTTTTGGCAGCTGTCAGCTACGCCCAGAGAATTCACAGGTGTTCCTGGTAAGCCATGTACAATGCTGGGGATTGAGGGGTGCCATCTACTGGCACTACTTCCTCCCGGTTACACCAATACTAGCGCCCTGCAAGGAAGAGGCAATCTTGTGGCAATTCTTAATTCTCACATTTCTAAAAATGGTTACAAGGACTCTATCATACTCAATTATTCCCACATACTGCACTTTTTTTTTCATCTCTTCTGTAGACCTTTTGACCTACCTCTACCGCAGGAAATTTTATAATCAACTTCCTAATGTGCATGACAAGTCTATTATTAAATAGACACTAATCAAATTACAAATTATGAAAAGATCATATTATGTTATATTAGTGGTTTCTAGTGGAAATAAAAGCTACAACATAAAGCCAATAAAGGTCAGCTGACATACAGAGTATGACAATTAAAACTGTAATCAATCAGGAAATGTTGCCATTTGCAGTTTGCAGACCCACTGCAATGAGCCCAACATATCTGTGCAATATTCCCTATTGATTTTTCCCTTTTTCACACCAAATAGGCCACTAGAATATTCCATAAACTGCCTGACATTTTGCAGAGCAGTTTCTGGTACAAGTTTAATTATGTTTTTAACAAGGTGTTCAATGTTGTTTGGAATCTGGAAGACCTCTCTGACCCTTGGCATTTCAGTTCAGAGTATGTGCTTGCTTTGCAACAGAGTAATCATCTACTTTGTCCCTAGGACTTTGTACTTAGGACTGAGTGCACCCTCAGTGGGTTTGCAGATGACACTACCCCGAATGGTGCAGTTGACATGCCTGAAGGACAGGATGTAGGACATCCTGTGGAACCTTGACAGGCTTGAGGAGTGGGCCTATGGGAATCTCGTGAAGTTCAACAAGGCCAAGTGCAAGATCCTACAAGTGGATTGGGGAATCCCCAGTATCCATACAGACTAGGGGATGAAAGAATTGATAAAAGCCCCATTGAGAAGGACTTAAAGGGACTGACAAATGAAAATTTGGGCATGAGCTGGCAATGTGCACTTGCAGCCCAGAAAGCCAACCACACCCTGGACTGCATCAAAAGCTGCGTGGCCAACAGGTCAAGGGAGGTGGTTCCGTTCCTGTCCTCTTGTGAGACCTGGAGTACTGTATCCAGCTCTGGGGTCCTCAACATGGGAAACACATCAATCTGTTGGAGCAGTTCCAGAGCAAGACCATGAAGATGATCCTCTGCAAAGAAAGGCTGGGTTTGTTCAGCTCAGAGAAGAGAAGGATCCAGGGAGGCCTTGTTGCAATGTTCGAACGTATAAAGAGGGATTATAAGAAAGACAGAGACTTTTTACTGGAGCCTGTAGTGACAGGACAAGGGGTAATGGTTTTAAACTGAAAGTGGGTAGGCTTAGAAGAACTGTGCCTGAAAAAACTGTGGATGTCCCATCACTGGGAGTGCTCCAGGCCAGGGAGGATGGGGCTTAGAGCAAACAAGTAAAAGATGTCTGTGCCCATGGAAGGAGGCTGGACTAAATGATCTCTAAAGGTCCTTTCCAACCCAAAGTATTCTATGTTTCCATGATTCTATACTTTCTGCATATATTTGTACCTATCACTAAGGAGAATGTATCATTGTGTTATCAAGGTAGCCGAATCAAAAGCATTCTTGAACTGCTCCACAGCAACAAAAATTATCTGAAAGATATAACCTCCTTTTATTTCCGTGAATATTTAATGTCAATGTAGTCAGGAAACAGCTAAAGACTTAAAAGGTTAAGAGATGCATAAGATAATCATGCCATCATTATAAAGAAATGCTTTATTACTGATATTAAAAAAACCCATTGATTATGCTAAAAGAAGACAATATTTTTTCAAAACTTGGAAAGTCTTTCTCAGCTATGCTTTCCTCTGTGACTTCATGCTAATGACATGATTAAGATTTATTCTTCCAGATGTAATGAGGTGTAATAAGTTTCTTTTACTGTATAGACAGATTCAAACATTTTTAGTTTGAATGAACTTTGAATGATTCATGCTATCGCATAAGAGAATGCCAACCTGTTACACAAGCTCATATGCGACTTACAGGATTCATACACAATCCCTGTGTTTTGACGTTGACAGTTCAATCCTTGATCGCAAAAGTGCACCACATGCCCATTTGCACAGCACTGGGAGATTCTTAAGCAATTGTGCTAGAAGTGCCTCTGGACATTCATAAATGTAAATCACTGAGAGTGATTTACTCTTACTCACATAAGAGTAAATCACTGAGAGAGTGAATAAATAACATATGAATAAAGGTTATGTTTGAACTGGAGTTCTAAAACTAATGTAGATTGTGTCTACAAAAACTGTACACAAAAAATAATTGCTTCAGCTCAATGTATCCTTACAATGGATACTTCTTGGGTTTTAGTCAGGTATGTATGATCCTTTGCGCTACAAAGATCTTTTCCATCCTTGAGGATATTTAGGATAGTTTGATCTAAGGCAAGGAGAGAGGATTATGTTGGTCTGGAATCTTGCTGTAAAATGAACAAAGACAAGTTGCAAGCTGCTATTACTTCCTCAATCTAAGGAGAGACAGGGTTACTGGAAAATGTGCTTTGGTTGGGAGAAAGCCTAAAAATATAAGCATGGAATAAATATATATTGGTAATGTTTGAGTTTTTTGTAGAGCTCCCTTAACAACTTTAAATAGTGGCCATATGGAGTTTTTAGTGTTTGGGATGAACTTTGCACATCTCCCTTTTAAGCAAGATGTGAAGCAGTGAGAGGATCTATGCGGCAGCACACTGCAGCTGTAGCCCACTTCTACTTTGGAGGAAAGCATAAAAAAAAGAAAAGTAGTGATCTGTTGGCAGGTCTTTGTGAGAGTTTGGTGTGGTACAGTATTCTGGGCACAAGTGCATTTGGGCAACACATTATTTTGGCCTGAATTTGTCCTTGTGGTTTCAGTCAGAATTGATATTGTGTACTTTGAAATTGCTGTGTGCTGCTGTTGATGTGCACAGCTGAGCAGCTGCTCCCTCTCAAGACAAAGGAGGCTGCACTTCAGGACACTTTCAAGTGATTTCTGATTGTAAAGCATTTTGGGTCCTTCAGACTAAAAGGCATTCTTACCACTTCTGCAGCTTCTGGTGTAGAGGGAACAGACGAAAAGTTTCCTTGAGCTGGTACAGATGAACTTTGATTTGAAATAGAACTTCAGTAGTTCTGGAGGTTTTTTATTCTTCATTGGTTTACTGTGTAGCCTGTAATGGCCAGGGTTTATACGTAATTCTCATTAGGGCATGCTCCCACTGTAATTAGTGACAAAATCTGATTTTAGTTAATGAGTAGGATAAGACTTCAGGGATGGTCATGCAGCAAAATTTCTCAGCCAAATGAATTGATTTCCATTGAATTGGCTATAAATATAATATCATTAATAATTAATTGGTTCATTGTAAGGATACCAGTAGACACTAGAAATGAGCAGATGTTACTTTTCTGCCTCAGAGGCAAGTATGAAGAGTTGTTTCCCCAGTAAGTTCTTTAACGATGTTGGTAGAATTTGTAATGAGCAATGTAGCACTGTCTTGGACAGATATTATCACTGGGATGCCTTCGGGTCCAGTTAAAGCAAAGGTCCTGAAAACTGAGTGCCTGGGCACTTGTCTCACAGAAGAAACAGCTGAAAAATCCTAAAATATTCTTGCAGGCACTGTTTCTTTAATCTTTCCGAAAATCAACGCTGCATAGGTAAGGAGTAGGTAAGCGATGAAGAGGTCATCAAAAGCAGCAACAATATTAAAAAAGTCTGTTGGTTGAAAGTATTTATTTGATGAGGAGGCTGGAGTTGCCACCAAGCAGATAATTTCAACATCCTCATTGCCCCGTATACTCCACTTCTCCACACTGGAAAACGGATTCCTAAAATGCTACACTGCCACTGGTGGCATTCCCTTTTGGAAACTGAACATCCATAATGCAGTGCTTGTTCTTTAAGGATTGTGATTTTTCATTCCTTAGTTTTCTTTATAGACTATGTTCTTTCTAATTACATTCAAAAGTCTGTAGATGTTTTCATTTATGTTCAGACTTCTAAATAGGAATAGAAAAGACCCCAAAACAACTGGATGGGAAAAAGTCAAAATTACCATTTTGATTCTCATACATGTTCTGTGAGCAGCACCCAAACCTTATTCATAATGTATTCTCTTGCATATAAGCTATGTTTGAAAAGTTCAAGAAGTTCAGAGGGCTGGAGCCTCCTATTCCTAACATAGAGATGACAGAATCTTTGTTTTATGTTTGCGTAGCTTAAGGAATGCTCCAGTTACAGATGAGGAAGGATTATTGCAAGTTGATCTTATGAACTTTGTTTTCCAAATTAGATGCAAACTTAAGATACTTTACATATGTGCTGACATAGAAGTGTTTGCATATAAGCTTATTTTACAGGAATCAGCAGCTAGTGCTCTGCTATCACAACGTAACACACCCCTTGCCACAATAGTCCAGTAATGCTCTGTTGACTTCCTCCTTCATTACAAGACTCAAAATAAATGCCTTAGAATTGCATATCCATATTCCTGATAGCAAAATCCACATTTTCAAGCCCAAATACTTGTCTGTTATGTGGAAAGGACTAATTCTCTGAACTGCAGAAAAATCCACAAACCCACTGAATTCCACTGCATACAGTAAGTGACTAACATTCATGAAAATCAGAACTCCTCATTCAGATGTTTGAAAAATAACTGGAATACTTAATATCTAAGCAGGTCTGTTCCAAAATGCTGGTCATTAAAATGTGTCTCTTTGTAGGCATTTTGCAGAAAAAAAAGTGGGTTTGATTTTTCAAACATGGCTTCCAATTGAATCTATCTGAGCCCGCAGTTCTGCCCCAGAAAGAAAACATACAAAGATTTAGCAAAGGTGAAAAAATATGCCTTCAAATATGGAAATCCAATTAAATTCCCTGGGTTCCAGTTACTTTTAGCAACTGAGAAGAATAAAGAAGAAAAATAGGTTGATTTTCATGTATTTATGTAGATCTAGAGAAGAAAAAAGGAGATATCCATCCAAGGCTCTACATTTCTGCTATCATTAACCACACAATAAACACATTCTCACCACATTAAATAATCACTTCAACAGAAACTAAGCCAGCCAGCCAGCTACTTACAGGGAGTCCTGGGGGACAGATGAAGGAAAAATAAGTACCTGTGAATACTCTAGAAAACAGTAAATCTCCACTTTCCAGTAGCATAGCACTCCCGCTTCTAGCCAACATGAAGGGCAAAACAGTCAATCTTATGAACTCATTATGATATAAGATGGAATATTCCCCGCCCTGATTGCTTTTCCAGGTATTATTTTGTTACAGTGTTAAGTGGACAGTGTTATTTTGGGTGGCAAACAGAACTTTCTGATTTGGAAGGAAAAAGAGACCATGGCTAACAGTGCTAACAGAGTCTGATCAAAGGTGGGGGAAGTGTGGACTAACTTAGCTGTGGAAAAAAGCCAGCATGCAGAAGCAAGGGTGCTTAGTAGACATCTGCTTCAGGACCCAAGAAGAGTATGTGCACAAGCAGTGGGTTGCATTTGTTACTCACTTTTTGCATATGCGGGTAGATTTTTCAGGTATTATATCATGTCCTGAATGTATTCATAATACCATACATAATAGTGCAAATGAAATGTTTGGCTCACCAAAACATGTTAATGACCTAAGGCTACAATACCATGCATCTAGAAATAATTAGTGCTGAATGCTGTCGCAGGAAGGCACAAATGCCACGCACAGTCGAGTATGCAACTCCACACTGCAGGGGAGAACTCCGATTTATCACAGAGGATGATCAATACATGTCCGAAGCATCAAGACTGATAATGTTTTGTGCAGCTACAAAAGAAAAAACACAAACCTTTTCATATGTTTCTCTTTGCTTTTGTATGTTTTATGAGAAACCGATAGGTTTCATTATGGGAAGCAGTTTTTGGATATTAATTCTCTGCTCATCTGTCTTCCCAAGCCCCTCAGACATTAATTAAACTTTTATAGCCATTCAAACTAACGTCTAAACATTCCAACTCAGAGCGGCTTAAGTACAGCCTCAGGCTAAAGCTGGCCCAAATCCACCAGAATGGCTTGATGCCCAATCCTCTGTTGCAGCTATTGACTGCTCTTGACCCCTTTTTCCTTAACTTTTATCATATATTATCTTAAGGGGGCTTATTCTGCCCTAGTTCAATTTTGTCCAGTGGCATAAAAAATTCTTATTTTTTCTGTATCCCTCTTACCTGTGCCCAGCAAGTATTCTGCCTGGTAACACTTCCAGAGACTTGAAATATCTTGACAGTTTGACTTTATTGAAGTTACACAATGGGTGATGGTAGCTATTTGAGCTTGTGCTTCCAGATGGCATGGGATCAATACATGGGATGTGACTCACAGCTAACTAGATATTTGGCCTTTGAAGCGCAGTGTTGCAGCTCCTTAGTAAGTGTTCCAAGCCTTACTGTTTTGAAGGGAACTGCTTGCTGATATTTGGTGAGGAGGGTTGCAAACCATCAAAGCTGAAGAACATTTGGGCTGAAGTTTGCTGTCTGAGCCTTAAGTTTGTCAGTATCTCACACTGCATTTCGTACTTCCAGCATCTAGATGTGCTATGACTTATAAAAGATGTCTCAGCTCCTATTAGCGTCAGTGGAGTTAGAGAGTGATTCAGTGAATTTTGGGTAAGACAAACAATTAGTCAGACACCACTGGCCATGGGAACTACATTGTATTTATTTGGACCTTAGACAAGCAACATCTACCTGAGGACATCTGTGTTGCAGACAGATAAAATTAAGTCAGCTCTTTTGCACACGGGTATGCAAATCTACTTACACACCACAGTTGCATGATATTCTTTAATGGAGAATTGAGAAAATGTTTTCCAGCACTTGGAGAATCCCTCAACTATTTGGGTAATGTTTTCTAGACATACGGTTAGCCCTCATTTTTTTTGCCAGTTGAACATTACAGAGTTCTTCAGATTTAGTAATTCATTCGCAAAAATATATAGTAATGAAATAATATTGCTCTCTGGGACAAAGCCCAGTTTTATTAGTAAATAATTCAGGTTTGTTGTAGAAAGCATACCACCTCATGTGAAAAGAAGATTCTATCAGGCCACCAATGGATTCCAAAAGGAACAACGAGATGGCTGTGATAGCCTTAGGAGTCATTTGTTCAAGAACCTTTCTGATTTTAGCAAGTATTAATAAAGGGATTTTTTCATGTGCATTGTTTTACTTTGTCTAATTTTCTAAATCTTCTTTTTGGATATGGCACTAATGTCCCTTGTTTAGATATTTCTCTTATAAAAACAAATAAATCTGTTTTCCTTACATGTCATAGTGTTTCTTGTACTGTAAAGCAATGGATGACAGTATCCATGAGGCTAGATTTCTGGGGAGGACATAAGCTCCTAGCAGTAATTATCAGTTATGGTTGGCAGTGGGACTTCAGGCAGCTGTACTACAAGGCCTGGCATCCCCCAATGGCAGGATAAGGCCGGATCAGTAAGAGGAAAGTCCAAGGAAGGAGTTCCTGTTCCTGAAGGTACACCTGCTTTAACTTTGATGGGAGAACAAGTAAGATGTCACCTAGCATTGTAACAATTATGTTTAAAGAAATACTAATGATTGCAGTGTAAATCATAATATGCAAAGTCTTAGGTATTCAGCAGTTATAGAGAATTAAAATACGGGCTGAAAATTTGAAACCTGAATTCTAGTGACTCAGTTTGTCTCAGCCATTTTAAATCAGTTAAAATGCTTGCCAGCAGTTAACAAATACCTGGTACCCAGTACTACAGGAGTGAATCTTTGGTATAGTTAACAATGGTAATTTTGATTGCTATTCCGGTGTGTAACCATGCAATCATTACACTTCATTGATCACATTCAATGAAGAGGTAGTGCTATTTACTAGTACTGGCTGGGAAACTTTACAGCTCCATTCTTCAGAGATTATTCGTATCCCCAAAAGCACTGTTACCCTTTTTACTCCAGGCTCTTATCAAAGCAGGAAACCTCAGGTTTAATGTCTTGTAGTCATTACCAATTACTAGATGTTTCAAGCAAATGCTCCAGTATTTTTTAGTATCCAATATTGCAAACTGTTTACACATAAAGCTAGTAGTTATGATTATGTTTATTGCTCATTCTGTATTAAAAAAAACCGAATGAAATGGAGAGAGAATTGCTTTGCGAGAAACCTACTAGCCAGTCTGTGAAACCTATTGCCTATGGGCAGCTCTAATTAAAAAAGCTTGTTACCAAATCCTATTTTCTAATCAAGAACAGGATGTTAATTTTGCACAGTAAAGGTACTGGGGCATAAAGAACTGATTATTTAGATCAGTCTTTTATTTAGAGGGGGAGGGAAGTCAAAAGGTCTGTATTTACAAAATGCAATTTTTATGAGGGTTGAGCATTAATTATGGATCCTGACACTTTTCAATTTTGATATATTAAAAAAGCTGTTACCAAATCAAATTAATTAAGAAAAGAAACTATAGTATTTTACTTGTTTCTGGTAAAGTTGCATGCAGTTATAAAGGGAATGCTGAAAGAATTTCCCTTCTCTCCCAATCCTCACCCATTTTTGTGAAGATTAATGAGACTCATTAGGTGCCAAAACAAATGGCATATATGTTAACATCCCTCTAGGAGCCATGGCTATGACCCCAGGAAATTAATTTAAAATTCATGCTAATATGGTTAAGATTCCTTAGTGTTTATTCCTCGATGTTACAAGACAGGCTCTAAATATCAGAACTTGCAAAAACTATACAATAAATAAGATCAAGCTGCTTCTTGCATAGAGAACTAGTATAGAAATTGTTTTTTTCTTCTCTCTGCTTTCTTCTGTCATCTTCATCTTGCTTAAAATACACAGTAAGAGCTCTGCCAATTGGGATGTAAAATGCCTTCTTGATTGTAGCATATAATTAAAACTTCCCTTTCAGCTTTTTTTCCACATCAATTTATAAAGGATCTACTTGAATTTGAGGCAAAAAAAGACATCTGGCTTCATGGTTTTGTGTGGGCTGAAGTTAGTTATGTTCCTTTTTTAAATATATATATTTGTACTGAGTCAAGCCTAAAATAATGAACACTCCTTACCCACTGGAATATATTCCTGCATACTGAGAGGTAAAATAAATTCTGCCATGATCACTGAAAACATGCCAGAACCATTATTGCACATTGTGCTACTTTGGCCCATTACCAAAAAATTTAAGTCTTACGCACACAAAAGAAACCCCAAAACACAAACGCCAGATCTTCAATATGAAAAAATTCAGCCATCCCAAATCCTTTTCTTCCAGATCTAGCTGGAAAAAAAAAATCAAAAAATAAAATAAAAAAAAATCAACAAAAAACACAAACCACAAAAAAAAACCCCAAACCCGCCCAAAACCAAAACAGGTTAAGACTACTACTACAGCATGTTATATATGAGAAAGAGTTTGTAATAAAACCCTGTCTGTAATTCTAAAGCATGCCTGAACTACATGTTTCAAAGCGCTGAAAATATTTTTGCTGGATCAACATCATCACAGCCATGCATTTATCCAATGTCCTTGATAACAGCGACAGGGCTGCTTTACAATGAAGCTCATTAAAAATTATCAGTATTTAAAAACTGTTAAAAGAAGCAGCAAATATATTTTCAATGTAATTTTACATGCTAGAAGTGACTGTGCAGTTTTAAAATAGTAGTGGAAAGTTTAAAACTCAAGTAATATAATTAAAAACCCGCATGAGTTCTTAATGTCTAACTGTAATGAGAAGGGCAAACAAAGCAGCTATTTGATTCTGGTGGCTAAAGAAAGCCAGAAAACATGGATGACAGAGCTGAGGAGGTGAGCTGGAATGCAGGTGTCCTCATAACACCACGCAAAGGAGTAGGCAGTGGGATGGAGGGGGCTCCCTCGCCTGCTACTGAGCTGCACCAGTAGCAGAGCAACGTGTTCCGCTCAGCGGTCACACAGCACTTGGAGTATTTGAGAGTGATCTGGTTTATTCTTAATCCATTTCGAGAGTAAAATAAAAAGAAATGAGAAGATTTAACAGTGTGTTTCAAAGATGGTTGTGCTTTAACTTTGTCAAACCTTGGCAAGCATCAGTCTGGACTGTGTGAATTTTGTTGCTTGGCAAATGCTGGATGTTTTGCCAAGTGATAAACTGGATCTTTCAACAGCCTTTCTAAACTGTTGGGATTGGGATTACAGTCTCTCAAAATATCAAGGTTGGCTCCCCTGCCTCAACTGTGCTGTACTCACAACCTCTGTCACCTCCATGGTGCAGCAGCAGTTTATCCAATGGGGAAGTTGGTAGGGTTGAGACACCTGAGGGATTCACTAGCGAGTACTTTGTAGTTGTGAGAATCAGCTTTGAACTCCTTTTGAAAGAGAAAAAGTATAAAGGTGTGTTGGGCAGCATCAGATATGGTTCTTGAAGACAGAGGAATATGTCAAACCCCAAACAAGCTCTAAAAACAACCACGACAGGGTCTATTCAGCACTCCAGCACATGGAAGCTGACAGTGTCCCTGAGGTGCCACACACCCCAGAACAAACTCAGGAGCTCCCCTGACATCCCACTGATGCTGCAGTTTATAGCAGAGGAGAGATTTAGGAATCAACTGTAACATACCCATACATACCTCCATAGCTCCCTTTGCCCAGAGGCAAATCACTCTACTTTAGAGAAAGGCTAAAATTTAAGTTATTTTACCAAATTTTTACTCTTATGTAGAGTTGTTGGTAACAGCAGTGTTGCTAATTGCTAAATAGGCACATGTAAAACAGTCAGATTGACAGTCTCTTAAACTGGAGCACTTGCAGCAGCTACACGTTGTTGCCAGGCAGCTGCCGGGTGTGGGGCCATGCAAGGACATCAGTTTCTTGTGAGCAAAATGGTTTCACTTCTATCCTGTGCACTTTGGTCACTGGCAATGCCAAACGGCACCCCAGCTATGGCCAGAGCTTTGCCCCCTCAGTGACAGGGCTCTCGCAGCCTGGCAACATACAGAACTCAAAACGCATCCACAACCCAAGCCACATGGGAACAGGAATTCCATACTGTTGCTAAGTGAAACTACAGTTAAAACAAAGACTACTGTTTGCCACATGAAGAGGTGAGGAATAAAGGATGAAGAGAGGAAAAAAAATTACTTTATTTCCAAGCGGTAAGGTAAAATAAATGACAGAAGATGTGTCTTCCTAGAGTAGCACTGCTCAGGTGGGATTGCAACTAGACTTCCCTGCTGTGGCATGCTCTGCCATGCCACAACCATGCCATGCCATGCCATGCCATGCCATTCTTCCATCAGCCAAACAGTGAGGTGAATGCAGCATGTGTTTCTGGGCCACGTGGCCAGATTTTCCTTGTACAGGGAGGGGATAGGGCTTGGGCAGGCTTGGAACTTTCTACATTGTGGAGTCAGGAGAGGTCCAGGGTATTTTGTGGGAAAGTCTCCCTGACTGGCAGGTTAATAGCAAATTAACCCCAATGAACTGCATGCACACAGCTTCAAAAAATCTGGTACTGGGGTAACAACAAACACACCAATTTTTATTTCAATCTGTGCAAGGAGAGCAATATAATGAATACCGAATGATTGTAATTTTAAGCACCTCCTGAATTTTTAGAACTCCTCTGTCTCTTATCTTGAAGGACATGCTAAGTGGAAAGCTTTTCTAGCCTCTTTATAGATTGCCACATACAGTAAACCTTTAAATAACTAAGTGTCTTGAGCACATGGAATCACTCTATTTTGCAGAGTCTTGGACCTTTACCAAATGTATTCCTCGGTCAGATTGGAGGGCAGTTTATAAAGGCTAACACAGTTTTAAAAAATATTTGACGCGACAGCTTTTTGCATGCCCATTATCCAAGAGGTCTGAGAGCTCTCTCCTGCTGTGAGACTGACAGACTGCATGCGGTAGGGAGGAAAACGAGCAGGGAAAGCCCATGAGAGCTTTATTGCCATTTCCATTCTATGTGTACATACCTGACTTTCCTCTGCAAAAAAGGGATTATTTCCTTTTAATCTACCACTGCATTTTCAAAGGGTTTCTTTTCCGCTTGAAACGTGACTGCGAAAAAATGTCAAGTTTTGCGGAACAAATTCACTCCCTGTGTGGATCCAGTCACATCTGCTAACTACAGTGATGAAGCATTAGCTAGTTCTCAGCTGAAATGTTCTGGCCTTCATCCAAAGTATTTTGGTTTTCTGCCTAAAAACAATAATGCTCAGTTCTAGTTTGTAGGTTTTTAATAAAAAGAGGGCTCCTCCCCACTTTTTTTTTATTATTTTGGTAACGAAAGCAAGTGTTTTTGGCCCCCCATTTCTGTTCAGGAACAATTACAATTTTTTGCTAGAAGGTGTTTTTTGTAGAAAATTTTACCAAGTTTATCACGTATCAGCTCCTCTTTCAGCCAGCAAAGCAGAGCAAGCTATTAAATCTATTAAAAGGAAATTTTTTTGGCTGTTGTGAATTTTGGCATTAGTTACTAATAGTTGCTAGCTGAGTAGCATGAGGGATGGGAAGAAATGTGAGAGGCAGAGATGGCACATGTCACAGGGGATTGCCATCTTGGGCACCAGGACGATCTTGTGAGGAGGTAGCATTTGTACTGCAGAAGCTGTTGCAAGGCTCACTGCTTATCTAGCAGAAATTAGGGCCTAGAAGGAATGGGAAAAGTGATGTCCAACAGCTAGTGCTTCTTTATTGCCTATCTGTCTGGCTACCTGACTTTTAGGGTGTTACTGCTAATAATCAGTTTTCTCTGCACATTCATTCTGTCTTGGGTAAAAAGGTTTTCCTGTAGGAATAAGAAACATCAAATGTTTCTCATAAAAGTCACAATTTCTCCCTTGGCCTCTCAATATGCCTAAGAAGATTTTTGTCATCAACTCTGATGAGCATAAGTTGTAGTGTAAGCATTTACCATGGACACATCTCCACTTAATTACCACACTACAAAAGCGTGAAGCAAGCAGAAGAGTTTCTCACATGACAAGAGATCTTGGCACTGATGCTTAGAGGAAGATTTATACATCTTACCAAGACCTCTTAAGAACCTACAAATTTGAAGAAGAGGAACAGAGAAGATGACAGCATCTTTTGTAGAGAAAGAAATATCATCCTGTGTGAAAGAATGATCTCATGAACAACAGCCAACATAGCATGTTCTGCTTCCAGGCTGTATCTTATCTGCTAGGCAGATTGCAGATTGCCTACAGACATCCCATCTGGACGCACTAGGGAACATGGTAATAGTCTTATTGCATTCAAGGATGCAGCATCCTGAAGTATGTGCCTCTGACCATACTGGAAGTCAGGCTTAGAGGCTTGCTGGCTGAACTGCAGGTAAGATGAACAGTTCTACAGCTGCTGGATATACACAGTGTAAATGCATCTGTTATTCCAAATCAGGAGAGCCTGCATTCTTGCACTGAATCTTAGGAGGGTTAGCAGATAAATCTGCTACTTATGGAAGGCAGAGAAGTAAATACAATGACCCCAAAATACAGAGGGGGTCTCAGCAAAAGAAAATACATGTTAATAAGAAATAAGGAATACAGAACAGTGTGCTGGCTTGCAGCGGAGATAGAACTATGGTTAGGCAAAGAAGACAGGTAGGGTATGCAAAAGGGTAGCATATGTTTTCAGCTGCTGCCATGATGAGGACTCACGACATTAACACCCTTACACAGGGAGAAACCTGGATCATGACAGTGCAGGGGAGATACACAACTGGATCTGTGTGCACTTAATTTCCGAATCGTCTTTGGAAAGCTAAGGAGAGGTAGGCTGGATTATCTGAAAAACGTTTCTAATACAATTTAACAATTTGAAGTTCTAAGATAACTGATGGTGTGGACATAAACAATTTTCTGTCAGTTTTTAAGCAATTCCATGTCATTGGAATAATATCATAGCAATTTATATAGTTTGTTCTAGCAAATAAAACTCAAGAAAAGATTCCACAGTATGAGTTGTAAAATTGTTATTAGGAAACTTGAGGACATTTGCATTCTTCCATCTAACATTTATTTCACACCACAAAGTAGCTCATGTTCCTCTGATGTGTTTTGCATATTAGAGACATCCTACTGCATGTGAATACTTTCTTAAAAATATGAACGTAGCTCTGACTTCTGAAGTATTCTCAGCTCTGGAATTCCAGTTTCTGTCAAATTTCTAGCCATCTAGTGGTTTTCGTTCATTGTCTTTTCAACCAAATGGGACCACAGATTTGCCATTGGCATCAGTAGGAGCATGGCCAGTCAGAGCTTGGATTATCATAGAACAGAATGCTCATTTGTGTACTGATGTGGACCGACTTTGATTTGACTTTGAGTCAGCCCTCTGTGGAAAAATATATACAGCTCGTGAAAGAAATTCAACATTATAGTGAAGTCATTTGCTCACCAGCTGTTAAAAATAAATAGCTATACAAATGATGTGCCATAAACTAAGACTACTGTTATGCATAAGAATGTGTCTCTTTCTTTGATGATTGTTCTTCGTTTTGTGATAAGGTGGTGAATGTGCATGTCCTTGGTAAAGCTTTATCATTGTTGATGACATTCATTAATTGTGCTTTTATGCAACACTAGTGCCACTCAAAATGCTTTCAGGTTTTCAGTAAAGGGTAACTGTAATTCCTTTTCCTGTTACACTTCTTGCAACTAGAAGAAGCATCAGCATGCAACACTCCCATCGCCTCCCAGGGAAACAAAGTTTATCACTGAGGCAGCATTCACACTCCATCCAAAACACACAAAGCTGAATGACATGTAAGTGAAAAGCTGCATTGTCTTGTCTTGATACGGAGAATTTTAAGTAAGATAACAATAATGGTTATTAGTGTCCTTTGATAAAGTTCCTTGAAAGAAATCTTTATATGTTTTACCTTTGTGAGATATGGCAGACGTACATGTTTCCATTATGCGGAGAAACAAACTCAAACACACCAAAGTAGGGAGTTAGTTACCTAGCTATGTATTGAAGCACTTGTGCAGATGTGTGACTGGAAAGCAAGACTCTCTTTGCTCTGATTCAGTAAGTGCTATTCTCTTTCATCTTGTTTGGTTTCCAATATGAAATTGTTCAGTAACGTGACTTACAGAGCCTTCTGTTTGGATTATTTGACAGTCATCTTTGATATTTAAGATGTGATATGTAACGCTTCGTGATTTTTAGTCGTATGCAAAATACAAAGTAGCACAGCTGAAAAAGAGAAATTTTAAAAATAAAAACATCCCACTTCACAATATTCAAGCACATACTGATTTTCCCTTCCATCTTTGACTGCAAAAACTCTTCTATATCAAGAGCTGAAGGAAGATAGAAGAGGAGGCATTCATCACTGAGCTTTATATACAGACCTAAACTTTCACAAGGCCTTTGATAAATGCCACTTGATTGCAGGTTTCTGCTTACCTTACTGTATGGGAAGGATCCACACAAGTAGCTGTGTCATACTGAATAGAAATATTAAGCGGAATCCCATTGATTGTTGGTCAAACCTTGAACCTCTGAGGCATGCAATAGATACGAGTGTTCCAAGGGAAAGTGTGAACTGTGAAGCAATTCATCCTGTGAACAACATAGAAATGAGAAAATAATGAACTTCAGGTGAAATGTGAAGGGGTTTCAATCAGATGTATAACTGGTTTGACAGAAGACTACTGTCATTTCACTCTGACAGGTTGGAAGCAATAAAAAAGTACCAGGGCAATACAAAAGCAGTTCAAACAGAAGCAAAGTGCTGTGTGAAAAAACTGACAATAGAGTACATAGAATTTCTACTTGGGGAAAAAAAAATAGAAACTTGGATTTCTTCTCTCTTCCATTCAAAGCACTAGTTATTTGTGAAGCCAAAACAGAATCTTGGCTTCACAGGCATTCGAATGTATGCCAGGCTGTAATGATCTATGCTTACTGTATGTACACACAGCATTAAGAGAAGGCAATGTTATTCAAATGAGCCTGTGGTTTACTGGATGAATTTAATTATTTCTGGTTTGTTTTTGCCCCTAGGGGCTAGTTTTTGATGGAATAAATTCAATATTAGTACTTAGATGACTTGCAGTACACAAGCAACACTGCTGAGAGCATACCAAAAGCAGTGTTCAATTATAGCTCAGTGAAGTCAGTAAGGACAATAAGGTTACATCTGTTATTCACAACCTTCAGTGGAGAAAACTAGGTTGCACATAAACTGAATATATAGGGGAAAAAAAAGAATATTCTGAGATCAAGCATGGATACAATTCTGAGTGGAGACCTACAGCCTCAGATTAGTTTTCCCCCACAATAATTCATAATATTTTCTCACAGTAATAAAGAGAGAAAATTTACAAACTCTGAAAAGTCTGTAATTCTGAGCTTCTCACATCAAAGATGCCCACAGCCAGCTGTTTCAATTGGAATGATTTTTGGAAGGAACCACTGCAAAAGTTTTGTAAAGGAGACTTCTTTTCTGCATCCCACATTAAAGCTCCTCAAATTGCTAACTGCTTTTGAAAAATCAGCGCTACCAGCCAAAAGCAGACCGAGATACTTTGGGGTTTAACAGAGTGATAGGCAGTGATTCAGATAAGTAAGCCCTTGTACAGCCATGAATCTCCAGTTAAAAAGAGCTAAAGCATTGCCATGCTTAGCAGAAGTAAAAAGCAGTATATATTAGATGAGGTCTGGCAAGTGAGCTCTACTTAGGCTAAAGAGCATTGAGGTCAGTGCTCACGTAGATTTGCAACAGTACATCTCTACTGGTACACGCAGTTTTTAGTAATTAAAAAAGAGCCAGTTTCAGCTGCAGCTTTGCCTGAATAACTTCCAAGGCAAGTGCAGGAATGAGTGGGAGAAGGAGATGTGCATCAGTAGGCTTTTAGTGCTGGTGGGAGAGGGCCTAGCTACTGTGTGTACACTTGTGTGGTTACCAAAAATAGTAGCCAATTCAACTGAGCTAATATGAAAATGTTCTACTGCAGGGTTAGAGCATTAGGGAGGACAAATGTGCAAAATAAGGTTCCCTTCTTCCTCCACAGAAGCTGCTACCACATACAGATGTGTGACAGACTGTTCACGCCGTCTCTCGGTTGCTGTGGGATGTGAACGAGATGAAGGAGACAAAGTCAGAAACGCATCTCTTTTCTTCCACCATGTTTTATTATCATGGAGCACCTTCACATTTGGAGGGCCATTTGTGATTGAGACACTGAACAAAAAACTGTGTGGAAGAAGAAGCACTGACCACTGAAGACCAGCTTGGGGCCAGTATGTGTCCTCTGCTGCACCAGGTCACTGGGCAGCCATGTGGTCTGATGGAGTGCTTGTTGCTCCCTCAGTCACCTTGCAGGTTGCTCTGGGAATGGTCAGTGAGCCCAACATCCATACTTAGGAACAACCACCATCATGAAAATGGGGTGGCATATTCCAACATTGCCTTTATACTAAAAAAAAAATACTTAAGAAGCAAAAGTGGTATTAAAATGAAAGACTTGAGACATTAGCTACTCCATTAAAAGGTGTATAGAGAGAAGTTAAATACTTGTCTAAGATGTATTATGCTGATGATGATTTCTGGCTGACTTAGAAGAATTTTCTGGTTCATATTGACTGTCAAAGTATCATACACAGCCTTCCAACATGGGAAGCATCTCCATTAACAAATCTGTTCCTGAAATTTCCCTTACTTGGAGTGGAGACTGACTTGGAAATGAAGCTTCCCCTTCCCCCTACTCATTGTTTTGCATGCAAGTGAATTGGCTTATAGGACTTTTCACAAACCCTTATAAGTCTTTTAATTAACACAACTGTTCAACTCATCACTGCCTTTCCTCTGGTTCATCTCTGGTTTCCCTTTTGTTCCTTAGTGATGCTTTTGGAATCTGCCATCCAGCTGGGAGGATACCACTTGTCTGGATAACTTAGTTGCTACAAACACAACCACATTCACAAAACAGAAAAATGCCTTTTCCTGGCAGACAGGAGGGCAGCGCTGAGTTAAATCACTCTAAATACGCATAAGTTTAAGAACATAATTTTTAATGCTATATAACTTCCACAGTAGTCATTATTCTGACATATGAATGAGAATGATGAATATGGCTTGTCAGAAATCCTTGATAGAAATTAGGTACAATCATAAATAAATAAGCACGGGGTATTGCTTTGTCTGGATCAGGTAATCTTTAATTATGGCTTGCTGGAACTCCAAAGTAAAATTTCTATGTGCATCACCTTTAGCCCGATTGCCATTTGCAATCATGCATTTGCATGAAGTGTTGTTTACAGTTTGTCTGGGCTGTTCATTAGCCATTTTCAAAAGTGGAATGTTGTTTATCACTGCTGATGTAACATGACCATGCTCAGGTTCCATGTACAACAGTCAACAAGGCGTGAGCCGATGCAACACAGACCTGGATCCCCATTTCAGATGCCTCAGCAGCTCAGTCCATGGAAGCAGCCAGTAAACATGGAAAAGACAGACTGCAACTGGTCCCAGCTTTATTTTGAACAGACCTGACTCGTCAGTCATTGGAAAACCATCTGTGAGGTGCTTAACCTTTTTCATTATTTGCTTCTCCCTGTCTGAGGCAACTCTGTGCCAAAATATGTTGGGGTGGATATAAATCTTCTGGTGGGGCTTGACTTCTTAGATCACAGTCCCAGCTCACTTACAGTAGGGTGTCAGTTTCTGTTTGCTCAAGGCAGTAAAGAATGTGTCTAAGTTAATTATTACTTAGGACTTCGGTATATCTAAGTCTCTAGAACAGGAAAAAATTGTTAAACCCTTCTGGCAGCACCAAGGCTTCTCTCATTTTCTTTTACGTATCCCAGATTGATTCCACCATGCATATTCACAATGAGTTGTATCTAATTCTACACATGGGATTTTGCCATAGGATTAAGATCTGGCAGGTGCAAGGTTGGAAAAATACAATTTAAATATTTCTCCTGATTTTACATTTCCCAATATCTAAGGAACATGTACAGCAATAGCACTTATTGCATCTCTGTAGTGCACCTGAAAATGTTTGCTCCTTTTACCGATCTGTTTACTGGTTTTAAGATGATAAATAATAGCATATGAAGAATCTTCATAAGGATGTCAACTGCTTTATATAGCTTTGTTGATATAACATAAGTGCTGAAAAATTACATGATTTAATGCAAACATCAATAAATACAAGTCAAACATACGCTGAATGTTAAAATACATTGCAATTCCAAAGGAATCATAGATACAAGACTAGCACCACCACTGCCCTCATCCAGCTCTGCCCACTCTTTTCAGTGAGCCTGGGACATGCTCATAACTCCAGCACTGCCAGCCTGTCCTGTTACACATCCCTGTCTTTTCCACACTTCAGTTCCTTTCACTAAAGGCCAGAACTGGAAATGAGCTTGGAAGGATGAGCCCACTTTGCAAGTGAGAAACACTGTATCAAAAGTTTTGAAAGCAGCGCTGGAGGACCATGACTGTGAGAATAATGACCCTGAAAGTCAGCCCTGAAATTGTACAGGATCTGCTGCTCCAGGTGGATTGCTACAAATCTATGGGGTCTGATGGGATTAATACCAGAATCCTCAAAGAGCCGGCTGATGTCATCGCAAAACCTCTCTCAATGATTTTTGAGTGGTCTTGGGAATCCAGAGAGGTCGCAGTTGACTGGAAGCTGGCAAATGTTGTCCTGATTTTCAACAAAGGCATGTAGGAGGACCATGGAAATACAGGCCTGTCAGTCTCACTTCAATGCCTTGTAAATTTATGAAGAAGATTGTTCTCGGAGGTATTGAAAAAACCTGGAAGGCAACACTCTCATTGGTACAGCCAGCACAGCTTCATGAGAGGAAAGTGTTGCTAACCCACCTAGTTTACCAAGGGAAGCCAGTTGATGTAGTCTTTTTGGTATTCAATAAAGCTTTTTATATGGTCTCTCACAGTATCTTACTGGACAAAATGTCCAGCACACAGCTGGATAAACACATAATGCCATGGGTGAGCAATTGGCTCACAGGTTGAGCACAGAGGGTAATAGTGAATGGGGGAACATCGGACTGGTGATCTCTCACTAGTGGGATTCCACAGGGCTTCATCTTGGGCCCTGTGCTCTTCAACATCTTCATAAATGACTTGGATGCAGGATTGGAAGGGATACTAAGCAAGTTTGCAGATGACACAAAACTGGGAGGAGCTGTTGACTCCCTCGAAGGCAGGGAGGCCCTGCAGAGAGACCTCGAAAAATTAGAGGACTGGGCAACCACCAACCAGATGAAGTTCAAGAAGGGAAAGTGCTGGATTCTTCACCTGGGATGGGGCAACCCTGGATGTACAGACCGACTGGGAATGAGATGCTGAAAAGCAGTGCCATGGAAAGGGATCTGGGGGTCCTGATTGACGTCGAGTTAACTATGAGTCAGCAGTGCCCTGGCAGCCAGGAGGGCCAATGGTGTCTGGGGGATCATCAGGCAAAGCATCGCCAGCTGGTCGAGGGAGGAGATTGTCCCACTCTGCTCTGCACTGGTGCGGCCTCACCTTGAATATTGTGGCAGTTTTGGGCACCATAATATAAGAAAGGTATTAAGCTGTTAGAGAACGTCCAAAGGAGGGCAAGGAAGAAGGTGAAGGGCCTTGAGGGGAAGCTGTATGAGGAGCATCTGAGGTCACTTGGTGCGTTCAGCCTGGAGAAGAGGAGACTGAGGGGAGACCTCATTGCAGTCACAACTTCCTTGTGAGGGGAAGAGGATGGGCAGGCACTGATCTCTCCTCTGTGGTGACCAGTGACAGGACCCCAGGGAACGGCCTGAAGTTGTGTCAGGGGAGGTTTAGTTTGGATATTAGAAAAAGGTTCTTTACTCAGAGGGTGGTTGGGCACTGGAACAGGCTCCCAGAGAAGTGGTCAGAGCACCAAGCCTGACAGAGTTCAAGAAACATTTGGACAATACTCTCAGGCACAGGATGTGACTCTTGGGGATGGTCCTGTAAAGGGCTAGAAGTTGGACTTGATGATCATTGTGGGTCTCTTCTAACTTGGCTTGTTCTGTGATTCTATGATTCTGTAAATATGATAAGTGATGGGAAGAGGACTCTTGCTGAACACAGTCAACATCATAGTCTACCTGAATTATGCCCAAACTCAGTGTGTGGGAGTTAATGTGTTGGGGTCTGGGAGGAGGGGAGAGTGTTGGGCCAGAGCACTGCCAGAGCATGTTTTTCACATGATTGCTGGTAAGTCTATACTTTCTGACATGTAAAAGATTTTCTTCAAAAAACTTCTTTCCAAACCTTTGGAAGGCCAGGTTCCGTCACAATGGCAAGTGCAATTTTATAGAATGTTGCCTGAGGAGAGCAAGTTTTGATACCGGCAGCATGGTAGACCAGTGTAACACCAAAGTCTGGTTTGCATCTTGCTTTCTTCCCTCTATAATATAGAGCCTCAGGGGAGGCCCTGAGACACAGACCTTCACTTGATGTATAAAGTTCAGAGTTTCTCCTCCAGCTCCAATTCTCCTTTGTTGTACACAAAGTATTGCCATCTGCAGTACCACACACTGAATAGCTCAGATAGATAGACAATGGAGAGAAACAGACACTTCTAGGCATTATTCATCTTAACCATAAAGCAGCTGGCTGAATTAGGTCAGATGAATCACATCCTAGAAGCAGCTGTGGAGACAAGCAGTGGGTGACTAACACAGACAGCCAACAGCACCATAGACATCTGATGTTAGAACATATGAGTCCTGTTTATGAGGATTGTTGCCAAGACAAAATAAAACTATAGATAAAGAGCATGTATAGGTTAGCTATTGCATAGAAAAGTTCACCCCTTTCTTACCCTTAAATAGTGTTCTAAATGTTTTTATTTTTCTCTGAACTGAATTTGCCTATCATGCTACTTAGTAATTGCCCTGTGGTATTGCCTCCATACGTGACCTACTTGATTACTTGGAGGCTTCTATGTATTGAAATGCTATCAGACCTGAGTCACTGACACAACATGAAAAGTTTTAAATTTTTTAATAATTCCTATAAACCAGCAGTTAATCGCATTTTTAGCAGCACAGTCAAATTGGTAACTTAACAGCATTCATTTATTTAGTAAAGCCTGCCTTTGGCTTTGTAAAATCATATTGACACCTTATCCTTAGAAACCATGTTGCAGCCAGTGGACTGAAACTGATGTAGAGTAAAAATATGGGCTGGCCCCGCTGTAACCTAAGCAGCTGTAGGAACTGGGATGAGGTTTCACCTCGCCTCAGTTTAGATGGCTGTCCCAACTCTTCTGATGCGATTCGTTGAACCAAACATATCTCCGTGAAGCTGATGCATTACATCTATAGGCACTTTATTCTTTGATGATTTTGGAGTCTTGGGTGAGAGAGTAAAAAGTCTGCACTTGATAAGATGGGTCCCATTTTTCTGGTTTAAATGGAAAAATGTTGGACATGACAGTCTGTGAGGAATTAATTTTGTTGTGAGTTCTAGGAACACTGTTATTGTGGATTCAGTTGATTTTTGTCCTTTTTTTTTTTTTTGAAATAGCAAGGTTAAAGTTATAGTCATGTTCCTCTCAACAAAGTCAATCGTATTAAAAACAAATCCTGTACTGGAATTACCAGTTACATAACTTATGAAACCCTTTATTAAGGATCAGTTGTCGTAGCTTCTAGTGTATATATAATATTGTTGCTCTACTGGTTTGTGCATCAATTCATGCCAGATGAGCATCTGGCCCCAAATGTTCAGTACATGCTTCTCAAGATGCTATTAAGAGAGTAGTGAGAGGGAAGGATTATGTTAAATACTGGTTTATTTCATCATTGGTTTGTTCACAAAAGAAGCATAGAGAAAAACAAATTAATTAACATATGTCCTTTTTTTCCCCTCCCTGGCTCTTTCAGTGCCCGCCTTGCTGAGATTTTAGAACAGAGAAGTCTAGAATGGGGAAACTGCTGTCTGGGACCTATCTCATTTGGATCATGTTATCCCTAAAACGATCTACTGAATTTCTTCAGAGTAATGAGCTTGACCTCAGTGTCTAATGGTACATGAATAACTTCTGCCATGTCTTACATGGTGTGGAGGGATAGCAAGATTGCTATGCAGAATGAGAGAGACTCTGAAAAATGAGTAATTAAAAGATTCAGTTATATTACATACAATGGGGAGAAAACATGAGAATGTAAATAAGTGATCAGATTATCTAGCTTAAATGCATGTGAGGAAACCATATGAGGTAACTACCTCCATCATCCCTCAGGCTATTCCAAGAATATTGTCTGATTAATCTTTTAGATATGTAAGCTTTTACTCCTATTTGGAGATGTGAAAACTAACAACACAGCCTGAGTATCTGTGCTGAAGCTTGTTGAATTAGTGGGCTATTTCCAAAAAGCACTTGCTGAGTCTGAGATGAAAACTTGCTTTTTTAAAATGTGGCTTCTGATTACAGAAGTCAAATTAGTGATAGCTTGTACCTGAGCTTTAGAGAAAATGATCATCTGTAACCAACCCTTCAGAATGACACTCTAAACATACAGCCCTGCATGTCTCAGGCTAAATACTGAATATCAGTAGCTCTGAAGAAATGTCTTTCCAGGTTGCCTATTAGCAATTTACCCATTGCCAGAAATGAAATTAGTTTCAGAGCTAGGATCTGAATTCAGAAATTATGCCCAAACCCATATATGTACCATACTGCACGTGGAGATTTTCACTACTGGTATTTCAACAAGGCAGGTGCTGGGTTGTGCTCAGACTCTGTCCTGAAAATTAAGACTGTGGACTCTCCATTGGCACATTTTAATGGAAATATTCATAATGGTCTCCATTTCTTTTCTCCACTGTGTCAAAACATGAGTTCTGCAACATAGTAAAAATCCAGCAGGTTGGCAGCTTTGCTTTTACAGGGAAGCTCTGGAACCCTGGTGTGGATTTTCCAGGTGTGTCCTCCATCCACTGCAGCCACTGTGCTTCCTTCTCTCTTCTGTTGTCTTGGTCTTTTTGGGCCATGCAATGAAATGTTCTTGGTCTTGATCATTATCCTTTGGCTGAAATTATCTTTGCTAAACTGTTGTCCCTTCCAACCTTACCCACCCTGTAATTCTGTAATCATTACCTTTAGCAATGCTATCAGAGTTTATGATACAGTTGCCTGTACTTCAGTTCTGGAGGAGTCTTTCCCCTCATTGGGAGACACTGCACTTCTTTGTAATTTGGTTGGGCAAGGTGAGAGCTGTGGGAGAGCAGGTGGGTCTAACTTGTTAGAAATGGGGATACCACTTAAGTAACTACTTTCAGCACATCCATTGCCATCATGGCTGCCTTTTATGCCCAAGCCCCACATCACTGGTATGCAGCTCAATGACCAGACACATCACTTTTCCCTCTCATTTTTTTTTCATCCACTTGGACACAGCAGTTCCTGTTGCCCAGTGTGGTCTGATGGTAAGAGTTGATGTGCCCTCCAACAGCTTCCCATGAGCCTGTTGCCCCAACATCACTGAACCATCTGTTCTTCCTCCTTCCCTGAACAAAGCTGTGCTCAACGCTGCACTCCTAGAGTGCAGGAATTGGTGGATCTGAAGGGAGGAAGGAGACAGAGTGCTTCCTTTAAAGTGCTTAGCTGTCATCAGATGTACTCAGCTGAAGAATTTCTTCATGCAGGATCACTGGGGAATAAATAGTTCCTTCAGCAACTCTCTTACCACCGTTGTGTTTAAATTGCACTGCAGATTCGTAAGGAAATGTTGTCTCTTTACATGAAGAGACTGTGTTTCTCACAGGTGTTTGCAAGATGCTTATGGTCTTTAAAAAGACCTACTTTTCAAGAATTAAAGGCATGCTCCTTTGAAAATCAGAGACCTTCAGCTGAGCAAACGAAAACTTAGATACACGCTCATTGGGTTCAGTGGACTGATTTGTACTGTTCATCCTGTGATACTTAATTGACAAAGAGACTTTCTCTTACTGTCACTTCATTTTTTGCATAAGTAGAAGAAAGCTTTATTTCATTACAAACCCAAAAAGTCATACTCTATTATATGAATACTAATCCCAACCAAGGCAAGGAAAACAAAGCACAACTCTGACTGTCCCTCCTTACACTGGAAGAAACTGACACATCATTAACATTAAGCTGGAATCACACATCACACTTGCGGTATTTTAAAACAGGCTGCATAAATATGCTTTTCTATATTTTTTAAGGGTAATCTCAAGGCTTGGTTCAAGGTGAAGCAACACAACAGTTTTAAAAATTGTCATTAAATCATTACAGCCCAGACTATGGGACTGCAATTTTCACATTGATCCTCCCCTGTCAACAGCATCGACATGGACTGGTACGTGGGAGTGTCACTTCCAGAGAACCCCCTCCATGTCCCTGGTTGCTGGCCATTGCCTCTGGTAGCTTTTAACCAACAGCAACATTCGTGGTTCAGTAGCCAGTCTGACAAAGGCAGTTGAACCGGGTGAAGCTGAGCAAGAAGCACAGAGAGGAGGGTTGTACACACGTATGTAAAGCGTAGAGCAAGAGAAGAGGCACAGATTCACTGATCAGGACTGCTGAGTCCCAGGAGCTGTTCTCTTTGCCAACTGCTTCCATCAACTCTAAATACAATGGACGTTTATGATAATCCATTGGGAATCTTTACTGTGATTCAGTAAGTAAGCTAATACATCTGTACTTCATATTTTAAGTTAATGGCACTATAAATATTTAAATATATGCATATTTCAAAAGAGTAATATGGTTTTAAATACTCACACCTCTGTGCCTATAATGATAAGACATGTTTTGAAATTTCTTAGTTAAACATTGAAAATAGTTTGACCTTTGAGTTAAACTAATCTAAGTAGCATTTCAGCAAGCATTCCAGGTAATTTATTGAAAATGCCATAGAACTGCAGTGAACTTCAGAAAGTGAAGAAAGTAATCAGGCATTTTCTTTCTCCAAAAAATGCTGACTCTCAAAAGTTTTAAGGATCTATAGCTGTTTTAGTAAGCATGTATTTATGTCACAAATGCATTTGAAAGATCCTGAAAGTTATGAAGATAATTTCCCATTACACTGTGTGGTATGTTTGTTTTTGAAGAATGAACTCATATAGTAGATAAATTATTCAAGATTTCACTGTATTGTATGTATGTTGGGTCATAGCATAGGAAATGATGTTCGTTTAAAGTGTGTCTCTACATTTATTTGCTAAAAGTGGCTCTCTAATACTTAGGAGAGCTGCGAGTTGGTATGCCTGGATTCTGCTCCCAGTTCCAGCAAAGACAAAATTCTTCAGCCAAAGCCATGTTAGGTTATTTGGGTTTTTTTGAGTCTGGTTTTTTTTCATCTCTAAAATGGTTGTAAAAGTAGAACTTAATGAATAGCAGTGTGTCAAAAGACTTAAATTTTACATAATCCAAATCTTCACGAATTGTAAAGCTTTGGACTCATCTAGTCCAAAGTCCAAAGTCCAAAGTTTCATCTTTAGTAGAATTGTCTCTTCCCATGGAACTGGACTGCAGCTGAAACAATTTTCTCTGGTTCTTTCAGTAATGTGTGGTTTTTGGTGTTTGGTTTTGTTGTGTTTCCCCTGTGTCTCCCCCCGCCCTGAGTTATTTAACTTGTTTTGTTTCTATTTAATCTTCCATAAGTGAGACAGAAAAAGATAAGCTGAAAAATATTTTCATTAACCATATAATTGTAAAATCTGTATATCTTTTCCTTCTGCATTGTTTCCTTTTCATTTCTCTTTGTCAAGTTTTAAATCTATGCCAGAAATATTTTTTATTAGGGACCTTGTCTTTTCAGGTCTCCAGTAAAAAGGCTAGTATATTCTGGAGTGCATTAAAATAAATGTCAGAATTCTGGATAGTTTATTTAACAGTGTAAAGTCTGTCCTTCCTCCTTTCCATGCACTCAAAGGCAAGTGGGCCACTGCTGTGGGGTTAGCTTGCTCCCTCATTCTGGATGCTGCAGACTGAAAAAAGAGAGAACAGAGACACAAAAAGGATAAAAAATATAGAACCATATTCATAAATATTTCTCTTTCCCTCCCCAAAGACAAGAAAATAAAACCCAAGCCGGGAACGGGCAATGCAAATGGAATACAAGCTGGCATGTTGTTGGGAGCATCAGAGAGATGGGTGCTTCAGCTTCACACCCACAGGGGATCTGCTTGGGGCAATGCTGTTGCCCTTGGTCTTCCAGAGCTTCTGGATGCTTTGCCTTTGAGGCCTGTTGAGCAGCTATGTAAAGCAAAGCAACCACTGCCAGTGTAATGGGGCATAGCAACTGAACCCCTGCAGGAAGATTTGCTGAATAAATTGATGGAAAGATAGGTTCATCTTACTATATACTCCTTCACATTTCTGTGGGGCTGAAGTGTGTTTGCAAAGTCCTACCTTTTTCAGCAAGGGTTAAGGGTACCCTAACCCCAAAGACTGTGTACAATTGGTACAGTTATTAAAGCTCATATGCACTGGAGTTATGCTCAGCAGGCTTAGAACTGCTCATTAATTTCTTTTCCAAGTGGAATTCTTTGAACGTATTACATCAGAACAAAAGATGTTTGGAATAAGTGGGCAGAGCTTGTGGAGGCTCTACAATAGAGCCATGAGAAAGAGGCAGAATACTCTGTTATGCACATTCCTCTTGAAACATGAAATCTGGCAAGTCCCGTACAAGCATAAGTAATACCAATGAGGAATCTGAAAGCTTAAGAAGAAAGGAAATATTCAGACACAGTCATTACAGTCTCATTTCTTTGATTATCTGGATGAGGAGTGCCAGGGATACAGAGTGAATTAAATGAAGTCTCTTGTATAGTCCTCAAGCCCCTGTATTATCTATTGCAGAAACAGAATTCAGTTATTAGAGAGGTAGGGTGAGCTTTTTTCCAGAGAATTGAGCTATCCTTCTGGAAGTCAGTAATACAGGTTCCTAGTTGCTTGTGGAAAACCTAGCCACAGATCTTGATTAGGTATATGCTCCTTGATATAAATGGTTGAGTCTTCATCTCTGTGAAAGCTATTTATCTCTATAAACGACTGCGCTTTATTGGGTTCAGAATGGAAATAGGCAAGAAAAACCAACCAAACAAAAAACCCTCAAAAAACCAAACCAAACCAAACCAAACAAAAAAAAACCAAAAACCAAAGAAAGGAGTATATCTCATCATGTTCCTCTCCACAGTTGAGTAGTGAGGGTCAGGCCTGTATGTTGGGGTGTTTTTCCAGTTGTGTTTCTGACACTCTTCTCTGAATGCCCATCAAACTGACTGTGAAGTGAGCTTGCAGGGGTTTAACCAGAGGAGTCAGCTTACTAGAAAACAGTGCTTGTGCTTCCTGTGATTTGGCATCAATAAACATCTCCCCTGTGCAGCTGCACAGTGCTGTCCCCAGAGCACCACTCCTGACTCATGAAGCATCATAAGAACAGGTGTCCCTCCATGGACATGCTTGGAAGATGACAATGTTTGGCAGTGACAGCCTGAAACGAATACACTTTAGGAGGCAGTTAGTATCAAAGCACGACAGAAAAGGCTCATAAAGTAAAGGACTTCATCAGTGATTTGTGCTGCTCACTGTTAAACTTTCAAATTACAAAAAAGGCAGGTATTCCCTAATTTGAAGCTCTTTGATTTAACTACATAACAGAAAAGCAGGCTTTAGTCCTACTTTTTCCCTTAAAAAAGGAAAAAAATTACCTGTTGTCAAAGTGGTTCATCAAATTTAACAGTTTTGTCTTTAACCCTGTACAGACAATGTGAGTAGCAAATGATGCTTTTATTAACTCTACAGTCAGAATCTCCTCCTACACTAAAGATTTCCCTGAACCAAGACCCCTCCCAAGAGATTTCAAGATGTGTTTGCCATGAGCAGTTTAGTTCAGATCAGGCGTGTAGTCGGGAAGCATATATTCTGTCCCATTTACTGTACTCACATTCTCAGTGTGAAGTGCTCTTGGAGCACACAAACTGGATGCCCCTCTGCTGAAACCAGTAGATGGGGTCCAGCAAGGCACCTGCTACACCAAACACTCAAATCCTGTGTAGGGCCCAAACAAGAGCTAGTCTGAAGTAATATCCCTAAGACGTGTACAGGTTGGCCCTCAGCTCCTCTGTACTTATGGTTTCACTCTACAGACCCACTCCAATTATGCTGTGCTACTTGCTAATGCAGAGATGCCCTAGACTTCTAAAGGGGACAGTCAAAATCAAGCTGGCATTGAGCCAGATCAGCTATTAGCTTGCCAGCCTTTGCAGCAGTTTGCATTGAGATTATGGAGAGGTGCCTAGCAGGAAATCTAAGCAGTGTGGGTGGTGTTTAAAGCAGTTTTTAGCTTTAGGTTAGATGAGGGTTTCTGAAAGAGTGGTCTTTGTGACTTTTTTTGCTGCTAGATAAGATGTGTTGTTCTCTCTAGTTTGTTTTTTTTTCCACACTGTGCTCATCATCGTTATGTGGAATGTTGTGTCAGGAAGTTCTAGTCAATGCCAGCACAAAATGGCAGTAAAGCCCACTGTCACAAGCCATCCACATTGAAACAAAGGCAAGGTAGAGCAAGTGTTACAAACAGTTCGTCAAAGAGATCATCTGGGTGATGCAACTGGATCTGTGACCTTCCTTAACTCACAGGGGATCTTTTCTGCTCAATAGGCCACTGAAATAGCTGACTTCTGGCTAGATTTAAATAAGCCACTTGTAAATAATTTTGTCATGTGTACTGGGAGGGAAAAATTCTGGCTGCAATTGATTTTGTTCCTGTACTTTCACAGCATTTTGCCACAAGCCCTTGGTATTGACAGTTTTCCCAGACCTACAGTGAATTCACAGTGGCTGCCCTAAATATCTCATGCCTGCTATTTTCTCTTTTCCTGAATGTTCTTGTTGAAACCATTCCTGTCCCTGAAATATTTGCAGACTGTGGTAAAGTCTCTAAAAAGGCTGTTCTGTGATCAAGTCTGTAAGAGACACTTTACTGAGAAGATGCAGGTGAGAATGAAAACCAGCTCACTGTTAATTTGAGTTATGCTATGTTTGTATCTACTGGAAAGCTTACATTCATTTTAAAGGGTTTGAGATTATGGAATCCTTTGCTTCAGGCAGCAGTTTGTTTAACTAAGAATAGAGCAAATGATCATGGCTATCTTCTCACATTCGACCATTGGCCTGGGTTTGTGGAAGGATGAGTTGACCTCAGACATGGGCCACTGAGCTCTTGTTGGACAGGTACACAACGGTAGCCTTTGAGATGGTGACCCCCAGCTGAAAGCCAAGTAAATCATTGTGACAAGTGGTGCTTCTCTTGAAAAAGGCCAGGGACTGATAGCCTCTGAAGAAGGTCACCTGACAGTGTCGGCTCTGCTTTGAGTAGAAAGTTGGATGAGAGACCTCCAGAAATCCTTTCCACTCCAAATGACTCTGTGATGATTTCAACAGGACAGTGGAGAGGAAATAAGTAGCTTATGGAAATTAAGTTTATGTACCTCTCAGAAGTCCCAGATGTGTCATTTAAATGTAAGAAAAATACTGATGTTGACAAAATCAAGACAGCTGTGGGCAATTACAGTACAAACATGAAAGACTGTATTAGTGAATCAGATACATGCTTAAACTGGCAATAACATATTTTGACTTCTTCCTCTGTGATGTCCTTCCTTCCATTTTAATACCCAAACTTCACAATGGCAGACTATGTAGTGGCGACTTCAGTCTTGACAAAGTTGATAAACTGAAAAGGCATTTTTTGTTCTGCACTGAGATTGGCCAACTATTTGTTGGTTTTTCAGAGTAGGAGACCTGACTGAAACACAGTTTTCAGTGGTCCTGATGGTTTAAACATGCTTAGGTGGTGCAACTGCAGAAGAACATTCTCAGGTTATTCAGTTTCAGTTTGCAATAAAATGTCAGTATCAAGCTAGCTCAGGCTTGCAAGGGTCTGGACATGGCAAAGCAGAACTTAGTGTGGGCTGATACATCCTGGTCTTCAGCACAACAAATTAGAGCTCCCTCAGAGCAAGTGGGGATAATTCACCATTCAAAGGTGTTCTTTCATCCCTTCAATTCAATAGCATGTAGGTATTTTTTTTTTAAGGAGTTGTCTGGCACCTGCCTGCATCATGAATCACCTTTGAAAATGTGCCTCTTTGAGCCCTATTTTCAGAGGTATTCATTACTTGTGCTTCCAATGACAGTGAGTCTGGTATGGAGAGATCTTACCTGCAGCTCTGCAAATCAAGCATCAGACATTTCTAGTGTTTGACAGCAGAATAGGTGGTCATTTTAGAGGGTTCTGGAGTATATTTCTGTGATTTCATGGTGGTTTTTACTGCAGAGTTGCTGAGAAAGGAAAATACTCATCTGCATGCTGCAAAGCATAGGCAAGAAGCCAGATCTGTGCTATTACAATATCTGATCTCTGTAAGGCAAACATCCTTTTGAAAGGAGCTAATGTTTCTGTCTATTCAATTCTGATTCACAGTTCAGCACTTCCCTCACTTAAACACCCTGGGGAAGAGTTAACTGTATTTTTCTCTTCTCCTTTTATCTTTATTCCTGGATTAAGTGAAGAAATTATTGGTTCATGTTACAGCCCTTTTTTCCCCTTGCAGTAAATCTTCTGCAATATTTCTTGCTATTGGTATGCTGCATGTTACATATATCCCTGTTCATGTCAGGTTGAAATTGTTAATTATTTGCATGACAAACATTCAAGTTGTGTCCTGTGAATTGTACCATGTTGTTAACTAATGCGTATGTGCACATATCTTAGAATGAGCTTTGCATCAAAATCAAAGAAGTGCTCTTAAACATTTAATAACAAATGTTCTCAATTATTTTCCCTAATCTTTATGAAGACAGATAATAATATTTAATATAATCATTAGTAGAATCTCAGCAGTAATTTTTTATCTGCTATTCACTTGCTGCCTATGCTTCACAAACACTTTACAAAACTCAAATTACAAGAGTCATGAGGTGTAGTTTCTTCTTTCTGAGAGGATACAAATGACTATTAAAAGGACCTTTAAATCTGTGAATACAAATTTTAAAATTATTTTTCTATAAACACTATGCAAAATGCAATTCATATTTATCACTTGTATTCCTGCCAGGAAATTTAATTGCTGTTACAAAGAGCAAGTATGGGAAACAATTTCATTTTAATATTTAAATATTTAAACCTTTCCTATATATGCTTTATCTGTGAAAAAACCCAAACAAAACAACCCAGCACCAAACCCACAAAACTCTTACAATCAGAGAGACTTTACCTTTATCAACACAAAGGCTAGTTGTGTCTTTCTCTTCAGTCAGTCTGCTTATGCTTTCTCTAACACAGCAGTTGCCCTCTACCTACACCTGTAGTGTCCGTATGGACCCCCTGCCTTTCCAGATGAACAGACACAGGAGCTACTTATTCTTGTGATGATCCTTCAGGTAAAGTCTGGGGAGTGTTTTGGAAGCACAGCACAAGCCTCTCCCTGCTGAAACAACATTCCCAGCATGCTGAAATGCTGAATAAATAACTTCCCTCCAAAATCAATGCAGGTTATATATTTCTCCTTCATTTAAATATCATCTTGTTTATCTCAGGGCTTCAGGGTTAGAGCTGTGCAATGTGAGGGCGAGTTATTCCTGCATGATTTCAAGCTTCATTTGAAGCCCAGCTAGGGCAGCACAGGCTATTCAGCAATATTTTCCTTCCAAACACTTTTGCTTGCTCCCACTGTGGCTTTACTGACAAATTCTCTACTCTGTGAGTTGACAGCCCACAGCAGCATCAGGTAGTGAACTTAAGGCCTTACCATCCAGTCTTTCCTCCCAAGGGGAAGTCAAAGGCCCTGGTGCTGGTTTAGAGCTTTTCTGGAGCTGGTCTAGAGCAAACACCTCGTTTTCAGTACCAGCTGAAGTACCACCATCCTCAGTCTGGGGAGAACAGGGTTAAGGAGGCTTTGCACTCCCGGTGTGGGGCTGCTGCTGAAGATGTGGCTGCCCAAGCAAAGGCATCCCAGCCTGTGTGGGTTTGCCTGTTCTTACCCCACTCTTGGTCACATCTTTCAGCACTGCTGGAGAGGACCTGTACAGCAGCTGTACCTCACAAGCTCAGCTTCCCAGGGTAGGAATTGCCAGATGAAAAGCTTCCACAGTTCTTTTATGGTGCTACAGCAACAGCCTTTTGCAGGAGGTACAGCTGCTTCTAAATACTTGTGGTTCCACATGTACATCTTAGCAAAGATGCCAGATTTGCACAGTTTGCCTGGGGTCTGACTAAGATCTTGCCATCAGTCCCTGGGATCTGAAGTGGGGGCAACGGGCTGCATTTCATTACATGTTTGTATTTCAAATGAGACTTGGTTTTCTTTTACAGCAAAAGTACAGCATTAATGTTTTGTTAACATTGATATATTGAAGCTGGAATAGCACAGGTCAATTGATGCTAATGAACTTTGCATAAGTGGAAAAGACATATGAGTGCTCACATGGTTCCCACCTTGTCCAGCTGCACCCGGTAGCAGGGGAGGTTTGCTTGTGGGATATGAACAGGTATCATCAGCCCTCTCCAGAGAGAGTGCTTGACATCCCTGCACATACTGACACAGGAAAATATCTCTCCAGCTGTCAATCCTTCAGCATCCTACAAGAGGAAAAAAATTGCTCTGGTTTGTTGTGACTACGTACCAGTTTAACTGGGTTGTATAACCAAATATTTTACCCACATAGAAAACAAATTTCAACAGTCAAATGTAATACTGAATTGAAAAAATACATATGGTACTAGGAAAATTGTATCATATCCTTTTCTGTGTAAAAGCATCATCAGCAGTAGAAAAAAATGTATCATGCATTTTTTTTTTATTTTGAAAATTGCTATTTACTTATTTCTAGACAGTTAAGCTTGCTTTGAAAGGCTACCTTAAAACTAAAGCAGGAATGCATTCTTCTCAAAAATTTTGGCTTTGCAACTCATTGACCTAGTCAGGAAGAGAATTTAAAAAAAATAAGCAGTTCTGAGCAGTCAGTATATCCCTGAGTGCCTAAATAGGAGGAAATGTTTCTTATAAATTAATATTTCTCATCTCTAAGAAGCTTTCTCTCTGATTTGTATGGGTCAAAAAAGTTCCTCTCATGAAAACAATTTAGAAAATTCAAAGGTAATCCAATTCTAGGCTCTCTGCCATCCAGGTGCTTGTACCCAGCAGGAAAAAAAATATCTCATTAATCCTTTTTTGTTTTCATAATTACTTGTTTTTCCTCTTCCCAGCAGTTCTTCTGTTGAGCACAAAAGTTACCATATCCAATTATAACTTTTTGTCCTTCCTTTTAAAATCTTCACGTCTCCTCAGTTATCTATTAACACAAGATTAATCACCTTATTAATCTCAGATTTTTTTCTCATCTGGTACAGTGACAGCCACCAACCAGCCATTTGGTGGCATGTTCTTAGGTTTTTTGTGTGGTCAGTAGATATATGAGACTGCATGGGGGGAAAAAGAGAGTGAACTAGAGAGAAAGCAAGAGCAAGAACACCAGTATCACATTTAGCATGGTAAATGCCATGGCATTTTGGAAAGACTGGCTTCCACATGTGACAATCTAATAGCTTCTGATCTACATTGCTGTGTACTTCATTGTTTATGTAACAGAGGCTGACAGGAAGGGCACTTCTTGGCAAGTAATGATCACTGTCATTGACCCAGCCAATCAGTCAGTAACTGGAAATATCTGACCTTTATGGCTTCCTTCCTTTGATGATTCTCTTTAATCATTTATTTTTTTTAACCTTTCCTGTTGGATCTAAAACTGTGTGCTTTGATATTAATACAATGTGCCATACTAGAATGAAGAGATTTTTTTTTTCCCCAGACTGTTCCTGACAGTTATTGTAACCAAAGGGAAAGCAAGATTTTGTTCTGAAAGCTCCATCATATTTACACTGTCTTCTAATGTTTTCCTTTCCCTCTCTTAGCTTTGCTGAAGCTGCTATAACTTTGTACTGTTCACTGCATCTTATTTTCAGAGTTCAGTTCAGAATTTGTTCATGGTTGTTTGCTTAAGGTCTGCTGCAATATGAGTATTTTAACCTAGGGGTTTTAAAGGTGTCCAAAATTTACTTTCTCTGACAAAAATACACTGGTTGATTGAGACTGTAGCCTTTCTTTGGGAAGAGGTTATTAACAAAATTTTAGTTTTCATATTACTTGGGGTTTATTTTGTAAGTCACTGTAAATTCAAATGTTGACATGAACAGAAATCAATTTACTAGAATGTATCATATTCATAATGTTCATAAAAAGAACTTTGCTTTCTAAGCCATTTTTTGAATAGTTACATTTATTAGAGTAAATATTTATACACTTCTGCTTAGGGAGAAACATTCTGATTTATTTAGGCACATATGAATACAAAAGAGAACCTCCAGTTTACAGTGTGTTATCATCTAATAATTACCTTAAAAATCATAGTTTGTCAGTAAAGTGCTGAAGGCCATATTTACCTTGGCAGCTTTCAGTGATGAAGCCCAGAGCTCGAGTCCAGCATGGGTGCTACTGCTCCGGCCTGCCAGAGCCTTGGAGTGATGGCTTTGCTCCCCATGACCAAGGCTTGGAAACACATCGGTTGTGCAGCCAAGCACAGCAGACATGGGGCAAGTTCGACTCAATAACCAAACTGACTTCCATTGTCATATTTTATTTTGTCTTATAGTTAAGCCTATTTCATGTAAAGCATAACATACACCATAATCCATGAGAAAAAAGAGGCCAGTCCAAGTGCACTGAACTGGATGCTTTGCAAATGGAAAGTAGCATAAGTCCACTGATTTCAATGGCCAGCAGTCTCTGGTATTTCCATTAACATGGTGCTTTTAGCTGGAAAGATGCTGGAAGGTTAATGTTTGTCAATATATTCTGGTCTTCTTTTGATGAAACTCAGAGATACTCTGTCCTGCCCAGTGTGGAATCTCTGTGTTTGACTCAAGCATCACAGAAAAGATTATAAATGTTTATGAACTGTATCTTGAAGCAATAGACTTTATGTAGTATAGCATTCAGGTAAGTTTGGACAATATTTCTAAAGTGATATGAAACTTACTTCTTGATGCTTTTCAAATTAGTGTTTGTGAAGTGTTTGTTGAAATTACTATGCTGCAGAGAATCAGTGAAAAATTACCTATCTCTGAAAAACCTGAACACCTGAGATACAACAGTAATTTTCTATATCTAAAAAAATATGATATTGGTATAGGACTGTGTGAGCATTGTGTCCATGACAGTGGGCTCTCATTTCTGGCACCAAGCAGCCAGTGACCAAAATGAACTGATGTTCAAAACACCCAGCCTCCTCTCACCTCTAAAAATTAGTGGAACAAAGCCCTGTATCTTATTCACCATACAGATCCCTGTTTTGATTTTCTTGGTAGCCCTATCCATCCCCTGTCTTCAGGAGTGACAATTATGATGATGTTGTGAAGTGTTTTGAGACCAGCTGGAGAGAAATGCCACCCCTGAGGTGCTGCTAAATAACCCCCCCAAAGCTGCCTTCCTCTTGCGCAGGAGAGCCATACGTGCTGTGCCTGGGTAAGGGGACACTGGGGAGAGAGCTCCGGTTTGCAACTCAGCTAATTAAACATTAATGAAGTCCTTTCAAACGAGGGAGCTTTGCTTCGCGCTTCCATACGCTTAAATGCAATCTGTAAATGTTTGTTTTCCCCATTTTAGCTTTTTAATTTATTCCTCAATTTTCTAGCCTCCAAAATGACAATAAAATGTACCAGATTTGAAATAGAAGTCTCCAAACGGTATTTTGGCTATCTGTTAGGAGTTGGAATACCCATGGATTACCCTGTAAATCTAAATTATTGGTACTCATGAGAGATTATTTCCATTTATTTTGTTTTACAGTGTAATATTTTGCAGCTATGGCTGCAGTGCTGTTATTAACTGGTGATAGTTCTAAACCCTAGTAGGTGATTAGCTCATTTACTGTGTAAAATTCAGGCCTCCAAAGTAAGATGGTGCTAATCAGTGGAGCCATAGGAGTCCCAGCTGCTCATCCTCTCCAAAGATTTGACCCCTCCTGTATTGAATAAAACTCAACAGAATTTTAGTTTGCAAGTGGAAACAATTACTAAAATATATTTTTTATTGACTTGCTGTAATAGAGATAAGATACCAAAAACATTGCCTGAGCAGGGGGTGATTTTATTTTCACAAAGAAGTTAATGACAGGAAAACAGTCTTTCCCAAAGACAGTTTATATATTGCAAACATGCTTTCAACCATTTGGAAGGACAGTATTTTTCTCTGTTGAAATTAATTCCCTTTCATATTAGCATGAATCACTTATGTATCTTTAAAATTAAGATAGCACTTTATGGCAAATGGCAGCTCGCACTGGTGAAAGATAATTTTGCAACTCGGGCATTCAGGAGATAGGGTATTGCCACAAAGTCACTGTTGGTTCTCAGGTAAGTCATTCTATTAGATTTCTTGCCTGTAAAGTGAGATAAGTCATCCTGCATAGCTAAGGTAGGATTTTTCTTCTTTTTTTCCTATGTCTCCATATCCTTGCGCTTTAAATGGATTTGAATTTATTCACTTAGGAAAAAAAGTAAACCAATGCTTTCTCAAGAAACACCCACAGAAATATTTCACAGAATATTCTGAGTTGGAAGGGACCCACAAGGATCATCGAGTCCAACTCTCAAGCGAATGGCCCATTTAAGGAACAAACCCACAACACTGGCGTTATTAGCATCATGACCTGACCAACTCAGCTAACCCAAACAGACTTAATCCAAAAATCTTGAGAACTGCAAAGTCTAGCACCAATTTCCACAGGCAGGAGGAGAAGAGGACATACAGAAACTCATTCATTCATTGCAGGTTGTGAAGATTTTTTTTCTGGGCAGTTGAAGCACGGCTGAGAGATGCCTTCCACCAAAGCCTTTCTAAGCCCAGCTGCAGATTCCCTTGATGCAGGCAGTACTTACTGTTCGGACAGCTTCCCCCAGCTGATCAGGGTTGGTCGTAGCTTGAATTATGAAGGTTTATGTCTTTATGGAGTTTTATAAATGTAGATTGCCACTGTAACCACATACACAAGAAACACCAGCTTTCTTATTTAAGTCAGTGACCAAAATGGAAGAAGACTCCACAATTGCTGGTTCCAAGTCCTTCATTTAACGTGCAACAAAACCTCTTTCCCTAAACACTCAAAATATTTGATTTTGAAGTATAAAAATGTATTACCCCTGCTGTGTTATGTCTATTGAGGGCTCATCTAAAGCATTTTTACAGTCCTAGCCCATTGATCCAGACATAACTGAAATAGTTATTTAGAGAAGCAGGTAAATGTTATGTAAAACCAGAAGCATGTAATCTAGAACTTCAGTTCCCATTAACCTACACAAAAATACTGGAGGGAGCCTTCAGCTTATTTTCTCAAACTATTGCTTGTGGCTTAGGTTTCTGATCATAAGCCAATCACGGCAGTTTACTCAAATAACGATTAGAACAGCAATTTAGAAGAGAAGTGATTTTAATTTCTCACCACTAATATATCTTATGCTAGCAGAAAGTGCAAAGATGAACTTCCCTCTTCAAACATTAAGTATTTGTATTTGATGGATAGGCTTACAGACTGATGTAAGTGGCTTTCTTTATTAAAAAAAAAAAAAAAGAAAAAGTATATTAAATGAATTGCAACAGAAGAGCAACTGACCTTAGAAAAAATACAGGAAGTAGCAGAGGGACGCTTTCACATAGTTGAAGCAACAAAG
>NW_016690215.1:2956783-3058148 GCF_001604755.1 Lepidothrix coronata
AAAAAAAAAAGATAAATTTTCCTTGTGCTTTTGATAAGGGTGTTACATTATCCACATTATCGACATTTGCAGTAACATCGCGCAGCTTGAATCTTCTCAGAGCTCACAAAAGTAGCTGAGCCAGGCCTTATTGGCAGGGAGATGGCAAACTTCCAGCAGCACTCAGGTGCCACAGAGTTCAGCAGCGATTAAAGATGTGCCACTCTTTGCTTCCCAGCCAAGACCATGCTGGCTTGCTAAGACCCAGAACAAAGCTAGGAGTATAATGTCAGTTTTTGGATACAACATAAAACTGAAGTCTTGGCTACATGTGGTCATTAAAAATCCCTTCAAGCCCTTGGAAGACACAGTACAATAACTCTTTTATCCTGGACAGATGCCACTCAGGTTTACTGCCTCATCTGACAGTTGATGTTCCCTCTGTAGCCTCCAGTGGGTGTGGTGGTCTGGTTTAGTGGACAGGCTGGTGAGTACAAGCTCTGCCTCTTGCATGGCTTTCATCCTCTGTGTGCCCAGTGTAACAATGTGCTCTTCAGCTTTCAGGCTTGCCCAAGAATCCCAGTAATGAGACCATGTGGCTAAAGTTAATATGAGGAAAATAGGTAAACTCTTTACTTGAGAAGCATTGCTGCATGGGAGTTGTGTGGAATATTCTAAACTTTTACATGTAAAACCTGTTTATTAGTCCATTCAGCCACTTCAGGACCAATTACTTCTTACAGTTAAGACCCTGAGTTTGTTCCAAAGATCTTTTAGAATATGTGGAGTTAACTATCCTTTGAGTTTCTACTCCCTGCAGACTGGACTGAAAATCAAATAGAATTGTAGAATTACCTAGGTTGGAAAAGACCTATAGTGACAACGAGTCCAACCATTAACCAAGCACTGCCAACTCCAACACATCCATGTCCCTAAGTACCACATCTACATGCCTTTTAAATAACTCCAAGGATGGTGACTCAAGCGCTTCCCTGGGCAGCCTGTATCAATGCCTGACCACCATTTCAGTGAAGAAAATTTCCCTAATATCCAATCTGAACATCCCCTATTTCAACTTGAAGCTATTTCCTCTCATCCTATCGCTGGTTGCCCGGACCCCCACCTGGCTGCAACCTCCTTTCAGGTAGTTGTTGAGAGTGAGAAGGTTCCCTGTGAGCCTTCTCTTCTTCAGGCTAAACAAACCCAGCTGCTTCAGCCACTCTTTATAGGACTTGTGCTCTAGACCCTTCACCAGCTCCATTACCCTTCTCTGGACTCGCTCCAGCACCTCAACATCTTTCTTGTAGTGAGAGGACCAAAACCGAACACAGCATTCGAGGTGCAGCCCCACCAGCACTGAGCACAGGCGGATGATCACTGGCCTGGTCCTGTCGGCCACAGCCACACGATTTCTGACACAAGCCAAGATGGTTGAACAGCATACACAGTCTGCATTGAACGCCTACTCAGAATCCGCAGTCATAGAAATTAAGTACTTTTTATCTCCTGACTGCCAAAGTGGATAACTGAATAGTGCATGTCCAGCTCTGTAGTTAACAGCATGCAAAATGAAAGGTGTGAATGGTAAACGCTCTGATTTCTCTAAATTACCTGAAGCAAGACAGTTATGGTCTCACCAACTGCATCACAACCAACACTGTGTATCCAATTGAAAAATTGGACTTTTGCAGTTCCCAGTGCAATATAGCTCCAATTTTGTGCTCCTAGTGGACGTTGGATAACACAATAAAGCTGTCATTGGTTTCTGAATATATATATAGTGCCCAATCAGAGCTCCAGGTCAGTATATGTTAGAGAGAAGAGAGGAAAGCTTTATGGACTGGCTGCACTGTTGTGAAAAAAGTATTTAAAGGAGCAGCTCTTCAAAGCCATAGAGCTATTTAAGGCACATGGTGTGATTCTTGGAGTTGTCCTGTGCAGGGTTAGGAGCTGGACTTCAATGATCCTTGTGAGTCATTTCCAACTCATAATATTCTATGATTCTATGATTTAGAAGTTGCAAAAAATATGGCTGAAGTAGTCAGCAAAGTGGCTTTCAAATGGTCAAAGGTAAAAAAAATAAAATCTATCACCATGATCTATCTGCACTTCATCATCTCTGTATCATCACTGAATTCACAGATTGTTGCTAGAAAGTCCAGGAATAATGTGATAAAATAAAAAAGGGAGAAAGCGTTTGGATTGGAACACAAATGACTTTTTTCCGAGTTATTTTGAAACTGATAGGGAACAAATTGCTACCTGGATTCTTTTCAGTCATACCAATAACAAATCCATAAATAAATATGAAACCTAAGTAAAGTAGAGCACTGCTTTTCATAGCTCCTGCCCTTGATCCCTGCAAATGCCAGGAATCACTCTACTTCTCTTCCACAGGGTCTCATGAAAAATTTTTTTAAATTCTATTTCACAGCTTTAATGTTTTGAAAATGTTGTTACCCTCAGTTCCTTTCAATAGACAGAAACAGAGATCTCCAGAGAGCTATTCATCTCATCCTAAGATAGGCATCTAAGACAGGTCAGCAAATGTTTTCTGAAGATGATTCTATTAATTATAAAGGGAGAGTAGACTTAGATATCCAACTTTTAGAAGTCCATAATTAGACAAGCTGATTTTCAGTCACCAAGCTACTTTTAGACAACATATACTCTTTTTTTCCTCTTATGATATAAAACCTCAAGTTTTTAAGTTAGAAAAATACACTATACCCTTGCTAATTTTAAAATCCTGCATATAGTAAGATGGCCTTTATTCTTCTGCAACCTAGACAAGCTCAAGCCTTTCCTTTTTCCCCCACTCAGAATGCCATAATACTAGAGGGGCATGGCTTTCTCTGCGTTTCCAGGTGTAACTCAAAGCAAAAGTGTCTGAAAATTCATGAAAAATACTGTACTTGTCACATTTTCAGCTCAGGTTCAGAGATTTCCATTTCATGTATGATTCAAAGGATCATCTAAATATTAGGATGTCTGTCCAAACTAAAATGAAATTCCAGACGCTTGAGATTCATCTGTCATTGATGATACTGATGCCATGAAGAAAACCTCAATTATCCCACTAGCGATGAAATACCGAGAATAACAGCAGTAAAAACAGAACTTACAGTGAAGCAAAGCTATGAGCTACCAGGAAGACGAGCAAAGAATGGGGGAGACATATCCCATTACTCCTAATATGTTAGGAGCTGTACTCTGCTCCTTGCTGAAAACATACCCCTCCTATACAGTACTCAGAGAACCAGATACTGTCCACCCCAAACAATGGCATGTGTCAGTTCAAATTGCCCACTGAATGGCGATACCTCGCTCATTTCATAATCCTCAGCCTCTTCTCTGTATCATTCCTCTGTTGTGACCCTTTATGTCAGAGATGTTAGTTTTAAAGCCAGCATGAGATTAACTGCATAATGCTCCCCTTTCAAGCCTGCCCTCGCTTTATCTCCATCCAGCAGAGCTGGAAAGGAGGATGCACCAAGCCCTGCCCTGGGATGGCCGCAGCTCCCTGTAGCCTGTTTGCATAACAGCTCACTTCTCTTTCTAACATGACCACAATAAGAAGAGGGGCCACATTGTTTCCAGAAATAAAACAGATTACTTTAATCCTAAACCTACTGCAGTGCAAACATAATAATTCCCTTTTTTAACTATGTGTTTAACCATTTCTAAGGAGGCTAAAAGATCTAGTCATTTGTGTGTATCTTATTACTGTTTAAGGAACAGTACTCAGCTGGGTTTATTAGGGATTTGGGTTTCCCTCCCCCCAGTTTAAACAAATACATTCAGAGAAAAAAAAAATAAAATCTGAATACTGCACGACTATTTGCTAGTTTCCTTAAAACAAACATATTTAGAGTTTACTCTCAGTCCATCCACTGTTTCTCCAGCCAACCATTACTCAAAGGTATGTTCACCTTCTTTCAAGAAACATATTACTACATTTTTCTGTGAAGGCCTACATCTGCTCTCTTTTCTGATTAACCAGCTAATTGATACCTTCTATGAGGATGCTTTTTTCCCTGGTTTTTCCCTGAATGTTTATTCTCTGCACAAGGCATTGATCTTTCTGTTTTTCCACTATCCCAGGCAGTTTTGACTTCTTCCCTTCAAGCTACACTGTAATAAAATGAGACAAATGCTTCATATTCTCTCCTTAAAAAAGAATAAGATTTTAACATCGATGGTATTTACAAATAAAATTCACCTCTCTTAACTTTATGCCTCTATAAACTAAGTTTCTAGTAATTTGTCTCTGCAAACTGATCATTTACATTCTCTACAGTCAACATGGATAGGAACATCCTGACGGTAATTTATCCCCTGCTAAAATGGGTGCTCAAAGCTGCCTACCTCATCATTAATAAATGCAGAACTTTGATGAACTGGCTTAAACTTGACATGTAAGATTTGGCAGGCTCAAGTTGTAGGAGATGAGATTTGCCCAGTGTGTCTGAATACCTTTAAGAACCTCTAGTAACAAAAAAAACACAAAACAGCTGTTTTCGTATAATCTCAAATCATCTTTAGTGAAATGAGTAGTGCTGCATCATTTATCATGGCTTAAAATGAAAATTAAAGTAATCACAGAGGAATGAGTTCCCAGTGATTACAGACTTTTTTTTTCATTTCTGTGTCCTTTTGTAAAGATAATTGTTCAGACCCTGGAACAATGAGCTAGTGGCAGCTTTGATTGTACATCACCCAATGATACCTTGTCTATATACTTAGGAAAGACATATTTATTATGGTAATATGGTTGCTAAGTGCTGCTCAAGTTTCATGTCTTGCTGAGGAGGGAGAAAAGAAGAAAAGGAAGAGTTATTTTATCTCACTCTTAAATCTACTTCTGTATACAAATTTTATCCTTTCTTGAATAAATTTAAAAATGTCAGCTTTCTCACAGTTTGAAACCACAAGCATTCTACAGCAATGTTTCACATGACATACATAGACATATCAAAACTAGTGATAAATATCAATTCACCTACAAATAGCATCCTGCTGAATCTACATAGCTATGTTGAACAAGAAACTATCAGTAGATTTGAGGATTAAATCCTAATGTATTCCATAACGTATTCTAAACATAAGCTTATGTCTACCTTTCCAGAATAATATAAACTTGCACAGCTGAGAAGTATGTGACATGAGTTGAGTGATTATTTGTTATATGCATTTACTGCATCCTCCTTCTGCCCCTCACTGTAGACCTCGAGCAGGTGCTGCAAACCTAAATGCCTCCCAAAACAGCAGGATCCCACTTATTCAGTGCCTGCCTATGACGTTGTCAAAGCATTTCCTGATCTCCATCCCCATTGCCTTTTCACACATATATGCAAGATTAGAGCTAAGGGAAGGAAAATATCTTCATGGCAATATTAGTGGGTGGAATTTTTGGACCGTTTGAATAAAGGAATATCTTTAATTTCAGGTCAGCAAGCAAGGAATTATAGTAGTTTTAGGATATAGAGTTTTCAGAAGTTTAACTCTTGTATTTGAGAATTGAATTGTAGCACAGTATGGAAATACTGAGGGAACTCTTTGTCCTTTATTGAAATAAACTGTGGTTCATCACAGTGATCTGTATATAAAGTATGACAAGAGAAGAACTATTCTGGAATTAATCTAATATATGAGGGGAATCAGCCAGGACTCAACAGGACAAAAGATGCCTCCAGTTGTCTTTCCAAAATGGCTTCTGCCATTTTAAATTGTGGTAAGCTCTTTTTTAAGTTAGTGCTTTATCCCCAGGAAACCTGATTTATGATGAACTAATCTAAAGATATGAAGTCTCAGCCCACTTTAACCATGTTTGTTATCCCTGAGTAGCAATTCAGGCTTTCTGCTATTCAGAAATAAATGAGAATTTTTATCTGTTTGTATGCAGAATTTGTGAAGCACACAGGAACAGTCCCAGGTCACAAAATTATTTACTTAGTGCTGCAAGGGGAGTTCCCTGCCAGCAAAGAAGAGCTGTGATATGACATGTCCTTAATATTCCTCTTTTCCCATCCTCATTATGTCCCCCACAGTGCTAAGGGGGAAGCTCTCCCACCCATTCAGGGAAAAAAGCATAGCTGGGTGCCTCCCTAGAGTGCCTGTACACTGATGCCCACAGCAGGGGGAAAAACCCAGGAGGAATTAGGGCTATGGCCTCATCAGGATCACAGAAACATGATGGTATTGTTCACACAACTGGAGTGTTCTGATGGATGGATATAGGATCTTTGGAAAGGGTGGCAAGAAGGGTGAATTATGCTGTATGTGAGAGAGGAGCACGGACGCTTGGAGCTCTACTGTGGGATGAGCGTTGAAACCGCTGAGAGTCTGCGGGTCAGGATTCGGGGACAAACAAACATGGGTGATGTTGAGAGTGTCTGCTACAAATTACCTAGTCAGGAGGAAATGGATGAGGTCTTCTTCAGACAAGTAGAAAAAGCCTCATATTCACTGGCCCTGATCCTCATGGGGAACTAGAATCATGGTGACATCTTCTAGTGTGCATTGCCAACAGTTGATTGAATAGAAAATGATGGGAGAAGCTTTGCTCATGACATACTCACAAAAAAGGAAGGATCATTTAGGGATGTGAGGCTGGGAGCAACCTTGGCTGCAGTGATTATGGCGACCAGAGTTCAGAAGCTGGAAAGGAGAGAAAAAGGCAAAAAGCAGGATTACAAACCTGAACTATAGCAGAACAGGCATTGGCCTGTTTCAGAGATCTGCTTGGAAGAATGCCACACAATAGGTCCCTGGAGAGAAGAGGGGTCAAGAAGAGCTCATTCTTTATCAAGGATCACCTTCTCCATCCTCAAGGGTGGTCCACACTAACAAGCAGGAAATCAAGCATAAGCAGTAGGAGGCCTGCATGGATAAACAAGGAGCTCCTGACTCAAATCAGAAATACAAAGAAAATATACAGGGGGAGAAGTAGGGATTTCAATGACATTTAAGAGAAAACTCATCAAATATAAAGAGCCTGAGTTTCTGAAAGAAAACCTGGTAGGGGGCAGAGGAAGGAATTTTAGCTAAAGAAAGCAAAAAACCCAATGCAGTCTGCACACTTCATATGGCATTACCTATGGATCTGAGCATGTTTAATTCTAACTTGGGACATACCTGACAGAGGGTGACTTTAGCAGAATAAGAGACTTACCACCCATTGGGACAAAAAATGATCCATGATGTTAGTATTTTAAATGATGTTTCATAATTTTCCCTGGCGCCTTTATATGGATATTGAAAGGAAGAGTGATTGATGTAGAACTGGAGGATCTTCATATCTTTGGCTAGTAAGACAAAGCAGGCCATCAGTCCTCTGATTGCATTTTGTACAGTGGATATTTTCCAGCTCAGTGCTTAACCATTAACTTCCTCAAGGTAAAATAACTACTCAGCACAGTGAATATATTGAACACTGACGAAAGACATAGGAACCTTTAAATAGACAAGAGTAGGTCATCCATCACTACAGCCAATGGTGTGCCTATTCCAAATTCTGGCCTGAAATTCAACTGGAAGGAGCCCATAAGCCAGGTGGTGAATAAGTTGGCTGTGCACAAACACAAATCAAAAGTGGTGGGAGTGCAGAGGTGATGGAATACTGATAAATAGCATCTAAAAGATGCTATTTAAAAATTTGCGTTACTAAGTCTGAATTCTCAAAGCTCTCATTTTTTTCCAAATTTTTTTTTTAATATAGAACTTAATGTCACCTACTGCATTGATGCCTAGGGCCAGAAAACTATGAAGAGAATCTGGTACTCAAAATATAAAAACATATCTTCATTTTGCAAAGTTTCTGACTAGAAACAGTGAAAAATAGCAAATATATTCAATAAAAAACCCCTATGCTTTAGCACTTCCTTGATCTGCAAGGAAAATTTACAGGCTTCAGTTTAAAAGATGGTGTAGAAGACCTTCTTGGACTATAACATTTTGAAAAGAGGATTTTTATGTGTTTGGTGAAAGGAGAACCACTTCTGTTTCATACGAATATATGTGTATACACACACACAATGATGTATGAAGGTGATATAGTTTGGTGGTATTATAATAAGTGGCAGGGATCAATGGACCACAAAGATATAAAGTTGTGTGCTAATGGGTTTTTGTTGTTGCTGGGAAAAAAAACAGGAGTGATAATATTAGCCAGATGATTCAAAACATGTAATCAAAATAACACTAATAAAAGGTCAAAACTTTGGTAAAGGAACATTAAAAAGCTTCTAGAAACAGTTCTGGGACACTCAAGGCCTCAGCAGACTCCTGGGGATTACCAAGAAGGATGAGTCTTATCCATATTTATGTATGTCAAATGAGTAAACTAGCTTTGTTATCTATATTCACAGTATATTTTTTAAGGTCAAGTAGAATCAGGAAAAATTAGGGAACCACAGAAACATATTCTCCAAAACAGGCTTAAGAGTTTCCAGACTTCAAAATTGTTATCAGCAGAAACATTCACCATGCTGCAAATCACAGTTCCCTGATCTCTATTCTGTACTTTCTGAATTATTGTGGCCAGAACTAGTAGAAAAATTCCTCTCATAGCCATGGATAGGTAGACATAGTGAAACTAATAAATTGATGTCTGCGGTATACATCTAATGTCCTCAATGCTCTTATGATTTTTTTTCAGCAACAAATTCACATAAAGCCTCACACCTTCCATACATTGTGATTTACTGCACACCACTATTAGATTATTAAATCTATAGACATGACTGACTGACTGACAGAAATTAACATGTGATACAGACTAATTCCAGAATTTACCAAATGATAAAACTATGAAGGAACTAATTGGAATTGCTACAAATTGGAGTAGCTGCTATGCCATCTTTATACTAAAATTAATCCAAAGCCTAGCTCAACAACACAATCATAGAAGAACATAAAGCAATTGTGTAGTGATTGTGTTCTTATCCCTGTCACAGCAGTTTTATTACAGTTCTCCTTTAGGTGGCATTTGTTTGAATTATTTGACTGTAAATATGAAGAGGGATAAGGGGTTGATAGTATTCATAAAGTATTTTCTTGCAATATTACTCACAATATTACTCTCCTATGATGTCTGTTTTTATCTGGTGAATTTAAAATTTCACTTTTTATATTATTTTAAGTTATTTATAGAAAGATCTTTGCTATACTATAATATAGTAAAAAAATTATCACAATGTTACAATACTAAACTTCTTTCTAACGGCTATTATATTTTTAGTGTTTATAATCACATTGGTCTAAAACAAATCTGCAATGAAACATCTGTCTAATCATGTTCTTACAGTTACAGAGAGAAAAATAAAAATAATCCCACTGTCTTCAACTGCTTTTCTAACAAACTATCCTATAATTTGAAAAAAATAATGAAACTATACATAAAACTAGTTTTAACAGGATTTTGAAAATATTAGTGTTTTTACTAAGGCAGTTGACTATCAATGACAACTCCTGAAAATGTGCATTGTTCAGTAAATGTGTATTTTATTCAGAATAAGATGGTGTGAAAAATATCAGCCATGGAAAATAACAGTCAGAGTCTACAGAGATCATACTACAATGTCAAAAGAAAACATCTTTCATGTAAATTATGTTAGCATCAAAATATAAATTACAACCGTAGAAGTGAATGGAGAACTCTTAATCCACTAATATAGAATACAGATTTCTTTCTCTCTTGTTGTAGCAGCATATAGCTTTAATAAAGGCTATTTCTATCCTTAAATTGTTATGCAATTACCAGTCCACTGCTCTTGGAACAAATAAGCTCCAGAAGATTACCTGTGATGTTTGAAATTCAGGCTGGGTACTTCAGGAGGCAGACTGACTTGGATCCTTCACCTCAAAAGTCTTACATTTATTCTTGCAAGTTGCAGAACAATTCAAAGTAATCAGGGTGATAAAAGGAGTGAAATCTCATTTTCCTGAAAGCTTTTACTGTTCTTATTGCAGTGTGTTATTCTGGTCTTCTTAGTCCAGTGTGTTTTGAACTTAAATTGTAAATCGGAAGGTATACGTTCCTGCTGGTGAACCTTGTAAACACCAAACGTGCAATTAATGCATACAAAATCATAAAAGCTGCAGACTAAATTACTGAAGTCCCCAAATCAATTAAAGAATAATAGCTGGTTTTCTCTTTTTTAAAAAACTTATGGCCTACTTTACCCTTTCCATTGTGTTAAGTCTTATACTGAAAATCCTTAGTGCCTTTATAATTAATAAAACAAATTTGGAAAACCTTTCTTATTGCTTCTTCAAACTGCTGAGTTTCTGCCCACTTCAGCAGTCTAAAATTTCTGACTGATAGATTCCAAACCCTTCATCGGGATTACTTATGATTTGATACAAACAACTGAGAACTAGAAACAGATATTGCATCTCAGATAGGTGTTGAAATGTGTAAAATGTTTGTGTCTGGTTCTGGAAATTGTAAGAGATAAGGCTATATGCTTGCATTGCCTCAATAGAGAGCCAAAACATTTTTGATATTTTGAAGGGCTTTGAATTTGTGTGAATAATATTTTCCCTGTCATTCCAAGGACTCTGCTTTGTAACTAGGCAACCATGCTATAGAGAGCAGCACTATAGTATAATTTGTTTAATTCTCTAAAAATGACATAGTTATTTTTCCACATTGTTTTCTAAATTTCTCTAATATGCCACATAAACAGACAAATCATGGGTTTGTGACTTTGGACTATACTGTCTTTATTGACTATATTTATGTATATTGTGGATGAACCTCAGAGCTTTCTTCTGTCTGCAATACTTGTTAGCAATTACCAGACATTCCTTTTTCCACTTTGTGGGAGTAGATCCAAACCAAAAATATGATTAGTTGTTCCTCCGTCCCAATAATTCTTTTGTGCAGGACACTGTGAACTTCAGCTTGGTCATTACTACTTTTCATCTATGAGGTCATGACTGTTTTAAGCTGCCTTGGCATCACTGGGCACAACAACTCTTAACTGGGTAATTTCTCATCTAAATGGTATTAAGGTCTTTGAGTTTTCCCACTGAGTAGGACAAAATTGGGATTTCAGTGAGAATTTCTGTACCATATTTATTGCAAAAGATAAAGATACTGGCAGGCTTCTAATAATAGAATTTGTATCTGTTCCTCTACCTTATGAATTTCATTATAAAGCAGTCAAACAAAAATTGCAGAGGATTAATCAGTAGCAGAGGACGGCAGAGTTTTGCAGACGATGTACCCAGCGGACAGTGCAGAGTGGGATGAATGTGGATGTATGGAATTAATATGGTATGAATGTAATTTTAAAATTACCTCTGGCTTTGTTATCTCTTCCTTGTCTTGGACCAATATAAATCCCTCAAAGCTAATACTCTTGTTTAGTACCTGGAAGCCTCCACTGGGAGGTATGGCTGCCCCCTTATTTTGGTAGATGTCCTTGGTATGAGTGTGACTTCAACTTTGCACTGTGCACCCTTGTGTAAAATGTCTGTCCCCAGATTAAATTCAAGTGTTATTTTTGACATAAAAAAATCAGTTAATAAACAAACCCTGGTGACATGACTCTTAATTAGAAGAGAATCATGATTATACAGAATTACAACGAAATGCAATACACAATTTGTGTTGGACATTAAGCTTTGTGCTTCAGGGTTTACATACATGTTTGTTTGGGTATAGGGATGAGATTGTCATGTGAGTTTTTGTGTGTGTGCACAGACTATTTTAGCTATCATGGAGTTCCTCTGAAATATAACATTGGAACTGCCAGAAAGAGGATTCTGGATATGGAGTCTAATCCAGCACAGCAATTGCTAATTGCCCAGGCTCCCCCAATTCCTCTGCTTATAAAGAAGAGGTATTAGCAGTGCTATTACATGAGTCTTCACATGTACACACACACACTGCCCTTCTGTCCTGCCCAAATAAGATCAATGTAATGTGGTGATGAAATTTCTAGCAGCTGCTTGTGATTAGTCCCTGATAAGCTTCTCCTACTGTTTCTATGGATGAACTTTCTCATTTGTAGCACTGGAAAAATATTAGTTTCATGAACAGACAGTGCTTTAACCAACACACAGTAATAACATTCCGAGGTAATGAAAGGACAGTTGTCCAAGAAGCCAATTTATTGTAGTAAGGAGACATAGATGAGTGCACAGAAATTTGTACTAGATGCATAAGGTGGATTTAGTTGAGTTCATAATGGAAATTTAGGTAATATGTTATTTACTTCTTTAAAATATGCATGCATATGTTTTGGCTGGTAAATATTAGAAAACTAACCATCTATTTCCTAAGCACTGAAGGGAATAAGAGCAATCCTTCTTTATCCTGAAAGCTTTCCTAGAATTATCCTATATTTGTAAAGTTAGTTAAAATATATATTTTCACATATTACTGTATGCAAGGTTGCCAATTCACTTCTTTATTTTTCAATCTCACAACACTTTGTGATTTTTTTTCCTTTTAGCCATCATTTCTTGATAAATGGGATTGCTTAAAAGCTCTGATATCACTAAATGGAAGTTTCCACCCCTCAGGTTTGCAGATGAAACCTTCGAAGTATTAACTGACAGTTTTCTAAAAATCTGGAGACCAGAAAGGAAACAAATTATAACTTTCTAAAATGTTGTTTTAAAGTCAGTCTCATGATGTTTTGGGTTCTGATCCATCATTTCTGAATTTTTGAGCTGATCATATCTGCATGCTGCAGTGTATAGACACAAGAATCTGTGTTAATGGTTTGTCTAGACTTCTTTTACTGTAAGTTTTCATTCACACACATTTCTTACTTGATTTTGCTGGATAATTTGTCTGAATCAGATCATGGGATCTTAACCTCTTCAGGTCAGAGATTTTAGCAATCTCCGCAGTCTTTTGACCAGTACTCAGTCCCTGCTCTAAAAGTTACAGTGTAAGCAATAGCCTTAATAAACTTCCCCAAGCTTCCTAGGAGCTCTTTCATCTTTCATCTTCCTATGTAAAACTGTATCTCCATTTAAAAAAGGCAAGAGGCTTTGATTTGAATCCAGTGACAAATCATTCTGGTTTGCCTAGATATGTCTAGACATCAAATATCTGCAGTCTTATTACTACCGTGCATTTTATCTCCTTTGCAAACAGCGTTGCAAGTATATTAATGTTAAAATGAAAGAACAAAAAGCTGAAGAAAAATTTATCAGTCCATAGAGGACTTGACCCAAATGGATACAATGCTTACAAAGATGTGACAGCAAGCCAGGAGCCAGGTAAGAGTGCAAGCTTGAGCAAGTGTCAAAAGATTAGAATCTCTTTTGGCAGGATAAACTGTCTCAAACCATGGTGAGGAATGAGGATAAAATTGCAAATGATGGTGTGCACAAATGGCAGAGCGGGGATTCAACGGTGCAAGGACCTTGTACGTGGTATAACAGTATAACTTCTCTTAACACAAGCTTACAAAACCACAGTCCTCTGTTCCTCTGTTTATTCTGACGAATGGTGCAAGCTTACCTTAACACAGACACTACCTGAAACACCCAATTTAGGAGCACAAGCAATGTTGCAGAGATGAAGACCCACCCCTACCCTCCCACTCCCCCCCAAAAAACCCAAAACACAACTCAAACATTCAAACAGACAGACCTCAGATGGACAGATTTGTTCTCAGAAAATGTCTGCAGTCAGTCTCCACTGACTTCATAGGGACCTGGAGAGAACTACAGTTGTAAGGTGACTTTCAGGTAAACAGAGTTTGTTCCTCTCAAATAGGTGCGAACATCTTAAGCAGGAAGTTGATATGGGTAGTCATGACCCATACAGTGTGATTCTAATTCATCTTCCTACTTCAATGGCTTTTTGACAATTTGGCCATTCAGCTGGCAGAGACATAAGAGAAATGGGTCCTGGAAGACAGCCAGCATTATGGAGCTGGCCTGATGGATAACCAGAAAAATTATTCAAGTGGATAATCTGATACAACTAAATATGTATTTTTAATTTCATATGTTTCAAAACCTCTTATCTTCTGACATGTTTTCAAACTATGCTAAGCTAATGAGTCCTGAGGAAGTGTAAAACCAGATGTCGCACATCTCTCTCTTAGATGTGTTTCTTTAGGCAGTCTTAAATTATGACACTGGATTCTCAAAGACTGGGGCAGACTTGGCTTGGACTTTCATGGGCATCTGACTTATTTCCCCCAAGAGTCTGTTGTGCTCTTTTTAAGAGGAACCTCTTGGAGGAAGGGGAGATTATTCCTTCCCTTAGGGGCACCGAGTGTCCTCAAAAAGAGAAGACTCATGAGACTATAGGACTAACTGAGCAAGTAAATAATAGAAGGGGGGCTGGACATCATGTACGGTTTGGTTTGAAAGATGACAGCAAAGACGACAGAGCAGTCCAGCAGGTTCTGGAGGCGAAGGGAGGAATTTCTAGAGGACTAGAATGGACAGAGCAGACATTGCCACCGATCAGAAAGCTGTTAAGTTAGCTGCAAACACGAACTACCCTTCAAAACATACTGGACTTGTAGGAACTCTGTAGAAAATTTAATTTCTCTTTATGTCTTCTCTTGTCTCTGTTCTAAAAAGCTAAGTTTTTAGGTTTCAGTTTTCATTCCAACAAAACTTTTACTTCTGAGCCTGATGCAGATGTACACTAACCTAAATTTGAAAGAATCATCCAGGGCAAAAAAAATGCTATTGACATATTGTAAACATGTAGTTGTACTAATCTTGGCAGAGAAACACAAGAAGCCTTTAATATGACAGTTATATCATAATCATAAACCAGTAGTTTTATATCATAAAACCACTCATAAGGTACTCACTGGAATGATTTAAATCCACAAAAATCACAAAAGTATTTCAGGGAAAATAAAGTGTGCAGCCCCTTTCCCCATGCCTTCCTTACTGCTCTCCTGTAAGTAAAAAGGAAAAATCTCATTTAGCTCTGTGCTCCTTACTGCATGAAGCAGCAAGCTTCTTGGCAGGTTCACTGATACTTATTCTGACTACTAAGCTTCAAAACAGTTCTGAACCTCAGCCATTTTACGAGGCCAGCAGTGATTTGAAAATATCAATGCCTGTCATTTGCATTGAACAAGGCTTGATTTCTTGGACTTGACTAAAAATCCATTCACCTGTAACTACAGAAACTAAAGAGATAGTCAGGCAGTGGGACCTTGTGTATTGATGTATGACCATTTTTCCATTGGCTTTGTGGAAATTGTGCTAGGTTTCATTTTTTGCAAGAGCTAGGTAAGTATGTTGCTGCTCTTTCATGAAACAGATCACTTTTAATTCCTTTATTATTGCATTTGGATGTAAAATGCTTATCTGTAGAAGATCTGGGTACACACTACAAAATTTAGCTCAGAATTAGGCAACCATTTCTGTGACAACCCCCACATGGCACCAAAATAGCTTCTCTGAAAAGGAGTGATATGAGGCACATGATTAAATGTCAGTGAATTCTAAAGACTGTTTCTGCTAGGGAGCACAAAGAAAGTGATCTTGCATTGTGCTCTAAAATGTCTTTACCCTGTAACCTGATCTGCACAGACTGATGGTTCTTCTGCTGTGCATTGGCTCTTTGACTCCCTTTTGACTCCAGAAGGTGCACATGTCCATTTGTGTGATCAAGGTGCATGATCTAGGCTGAAATAGCCTGCCCTAGGGAATGCATTGCAGCCAATCTCCTTGCTTTCAACTTCAGGATGTAACACTACAAAGGGTAAGACAGGTCTGAGATAACAAACATGGTTATAAATTTCACCCAGACTAGAACTAGTAGCCAAAGAAGAGAGTACAGGTGTGAAGCACTTTTGTCTATATTTCTCAATGATCTGGGAAAACAGACTTCTGCCAGCAGAAAATATGGCATAAGTGCCTTTGCATGGAGATTACTCAGGCATGTGATAGGCCACTTGCTGATGGATATTGGAAGGCTAATTTTCTATTTCCTCCTAACTGAAAGCATTAAGCTTGTACACTGTGGTAAGTAAATAGGTTCCTAACTGTACTGTATTCACAGAATATCTCTCATCAACTGCAGTGCATCTCTAAAAATTGCACACACTTTCCTAAGAACATTCTGCAAACTTTATGGCATGTTATTGTCCCTTTCAGCTTTTCAGTCCCCACTAGTCTTTCCATATACCATATTCCCATGATAATTATTCTCCAGTATTTATTGTTAAGCCACACTAGGGACTCTGTTTCTGTACTAGAAGCACTACAGAACCTGAGCCTGAACAAAATCAAAATCCTCAATGATTCTCACCAGTGGTCACTTGAATAAGCAGAATTCCCTTGAGCATGCAAGACTCCTTATCACGTTACTCAGTATGCCAAACAAGTAACTATCTTACTATACTTTAGACCACAGACAGATTTGCAGTCTTCTCTTCTACAACATTCTTAATGCAAGCCACATGATATACTTACCTGTACACACCTTGTTAACAGAGAATTACACTGAGAACAACCCCTGATCCACAAAGACCAGCAGTTTTGTTGCTGCTACAGTCAGGAATAGCAGCTGCAGTGTGCTGTAACTTTAGCTAAGAGTAATTGCCTGCTGCCTTAGACCACAGGCCTAGATGTATTAAACCTGCAATTAAGATCAAAAGAACACATTTTAGTGGATAAAATATGGGGTGTGTGATCTTTCAAAGTATAGGCTGGAAATTTCAAGACTACATGCTGAAGTTTGGCTCTTCAGATACTCAGGCAAATTTGTATAACCTGCTTGGTTTTTAGAAGTAACTAGCAATCTCTTTATTATTTGTGAATGTTTAGTATTACTGACAAATAGGCCACCTATCTGCAAGTGCCCAATATGGACTGAGAAAACTGGGTTTTGGCACTCAGATACAACTGCTCCATGAAGCTTCTATTCATTGTAAAAATCTGCCTTTTTTTTTTTTCCTCCTCTGACTGTAGGCTGTTTTTCTCTCATGAAATTGCTTTTTTCCCCCTCAGATGGTTGCAGATACTTCCCAGGAAAATACACAGAGAACAAAACTTTACAATGTTTCTTGAGTCTCACAATAACGCCCGATTCTGACAGGGAAAAGAAAACAGCTATTTTGTGTTCATAGAGAGACAAGCTGGCAAATTTTTAATCCATAACTAATATAATATTCTAGTATTTAATAAAAAAAAATAATAATAGTAATGAAGATTTTAAATTTCAGACTACAAACAAAAATAAAGGCTTCATACCTCAATGTGTTTCTACTATAACAATCTTGTCCTTGGTTTGTTTCAATGATGTCTTAATAAAAAATTGAATATGCCTCTGACTTCTAAAATTCGCCACATATTTGATCATGACAGTTGAAGAACACAAATAATACTGGAAAGACTTCAGTGGTAGTCCTGTTTTTTTAATATTTTATTCATTTAAAAATACATACTTTGATCATTTTCTCTAAGTTACCACTAAATTTTCAGTCTGCAGTCTGTTTTGGTTAAAGTATGAAAAAAACCCCCTGATGGCAGAATTCAGATTGGCCTTTGAGACAGGGTGGATGAGGTTTTGCTTTTCCCCATTTTTTTCTTTATTGTAAATAAATTTTAAGCACGCTTAATTGCATATTAACATTTCACATTTCTTCTGATTCATCTTTCTATATTTTCTTATGATTTTTGAAATCATGGTTGTTCAAACAACACTTAAACACGTGCTTTACTTTGCAATTGTTTCAAGTTATATTTTAGACTAAGTGATGCCATGAATAGGGCTGATTATAAGCATGTCTTCAAGATTTTCTTGAATTGGATCTTTTGTCAGTAAAAGAGCCACCCTGCTCTTTCCAAGTTCTGATTTGAATATTTCATACACATCCATTCTAGAAAAGTGAATTATTTTTTATAAAGATAATTATTTTTATAAAGTTTATTATTTTTTATAAAGATAATTTTATTTTAAAATAACTAATGCATTAGTATTGTCTTACTCATTGAAGTAGAAAATGTTACTATCTTTATTTTGCCTAAGGTCCTCTTTCTTACCTTGATCTCGTTCATGTATTGCAACATAGGAAAACATTCTATTAAATGGTGGGGATTTTTTTTAATACTACAGGTGCAATATGCTGTAAGCTCATATCAGGAATCAGTAGTTTTTGTTAACTGTTTCTATAACAGATCTGCTCATATAGGTTTGATTACGTATGTCTGGTTTCAGCAGAATTGTTGCATCAGTTGTGATACCCTTCCTTATTTTGTTCTACACAATTCAGTATCCTTTCAGCTTCTAGATTCATTCCTTAACTGGCAAGAACGAAAATCTTATTTGCTATTTAAATTTTCAACCATCTATGATCTAATTTTGCATTTGTATATGACACATCATGTCTACCATACTAAATTATTCAGTAAAATTGAAAGCGTTCAGGGCTTAACAGTCTGCATGGGTCAATTAAAAAATATGCCAGATAAAACTCTATTTGATACATGTGCCAAAAGTGACATGAAGAAACTGGTGAGTAGATTCAAGTAAGCAGAGGGACTTCTTGACAATGCTGTAAATGTAGACATCGAGAAAATCTGTAATGGTTACAATTTTTTTATATGAAATTATATAGGATTAGGAAGCACCAGAATAAAGAAATGCATTCTATAATATCTGTGTTTCAAAGATTCAAGGCTGAAAAAAGAGAATGTAACAGTTTAAAATACAAGCCCACAGTACTACAGGACTTACTACATGACAGTCATAAGCAACTATCTTTAGAAATAACATTCAGTAATTAGCAGATCACAATGGCAAAATATCTTCCTTCAAAACTTTGCATCACCAGTTATGTATTAACACCTCATTACTCAATGGATTTTATTATCACATTCCTCTAAACATTGTTGCCTTTTGGATATGAGTAATATCAGGAAGCACTGCAGAAAAGTTGTGGAACCTTCAGTTGTTATCTAAAAAACCTTCCCAAGTTGATGAATTTTAAACCACTCTGAAGGTGGGATACAGCACTTTAGCACTTTAAACTATCTTTTTAAGATTCCAAACCATAAGAAAATCCCATTTGACTAGCCTTAGAAAAACTATAGTGATAAATATTGAATTTGTGTGAGACAAAAACTTGTGAGACCTGCAAAAGTATTTAAATAAAAACGAGCCATTTCCAGATGTTTCATATTATATTTTTGGTATAGGATTCTACCTGTCTTCATTTAAATTATCTAGGATCAAATTCTATGTATCTTGTAAATAACAAGAGATGTTGTTTAGCCCCAGGCCTAAAAGTTTGAGCTGTGCAGTATCCAAGAAAGCCCAAAGCATATTCTTCTGGTGATTATTTAGTGCCTCAGAAGGAAAAATGAAAACCCCTAAAACCCAGAAACACAAAAATAAATGTTTCTTCATGTCAGTTGTAAAGATATTCACATTATATTTCATAGTAGTTTCTCTAGGACCAAAATAATAGGGTCTTTAAAAAAAATCAGTCTTTACAGTGACTTAATAGGTTTTAAAGTTTAAATAATGTAACATTCATGTCCGCATTACATATGTCTGCCATTTCCTTTAGAACAGGGAGCATTATAAAATAAGACACTGAATCCCTTCTCTGGAAATGCATATGAAACTGCCATACTATATGAAATCAAGGCTTTTACTGGCCCACAGTCTACACAAGGATATCTATGATTACACAAAATGTCAGTATTAAGTGTCTTAATTGGATTAGTTTGAAGTAATAAAAGATAATAGTACCCAGTAACAAAGCATCCTCAAAAAGCTATATTTACTATGCTATCCAAGGGAAAAAAAAAAAAAAGCCAGCTAAGAATTTAGCCAGGAATTGATGTCAGATTCCTGTTTTAAGATTAAGAACTTCATGTTCAATTATTGTTTGTTACTGAGATACTGAATACATGTTGGTTTGCTGTCTTTGGCTGTCTGTTCTCATACAGTGTTTACAACGTACCTTTGTCATCTTCAAATGGGTTGTATTTCACCTGACTTTAGTCATCTGGACAACAGTCCTCTAGTCAAAAGTAGGCCTCTAGGCTTCCTCTCACTGGGGTTAACAGAGAAAATAAAGCACCTGCAAAGGGCAATTTATGTCACTTTTTCTAGAAAGAGATGGTTTGCAGTGACAGGTGCTCGCACCACAGAGGTAGGGTATGATGGCTCCAAAGCCAGTCCAAACTACATATATCAACATTCACTCTTGAAACAGAACAATGCCCAGCACTTTGCAATCTTCATCTTTTCCTATGACTGACATAGTTTTGTATCCAGTTGCTGTGACACCGGAAAAGCCAAAGAACCGTGAACTAAAGCTCACTCTCAAACCCCAGTCTCATTCCCCACGTGTGACTCTCACATCACACAGCTCAAAAGGTTACCAGTATTTAGCATAGCTGGAAGAAGAACATTTGTCCAGGTTCTCTGTTCATGTTTGCACATCTGGGAATAAGATTCCTGTTATTAATAAGATACCGTTATTAATGGACTGCCAGGATTCTGGCTAGTCCAAGAGTATCTCCACAGGAACTCTGGAAAATTTGTAATGTTGCAATAGCTTCTGCCTAGGAAAACAAAAAAATAAAAGTAGCTATAAACACAGCAATACTACATCAATCTGTTTGGAAAACCAAAGAAAGAGGAGATAATTTCAGCTTCATTTCAAATTTTAATGCCTTTCTGTAAAGCCCTATCATTCTGAGTACCCACCCTGTGTTTACCATACTGGTGTTTATAAACAACGGTCTTTTTTACCTCAGTCTTTGTTTTTACTAGGCAAAGCTCTTTCCCCCCATAAGAGTGGTTCTTCATTACCTTAACACTTGCACCTGCTCTCATTTTTCTCAAATGTACTTTTTGAATAAGCTGAGTATGGTATTTCTGATCAGATCTTATGATTTCTGCATTCCTGCATATCTCTACTGGAAATACCTCAGTCAGTATATCCTAGGGTCACAATTGCCTTTCCACTGAAAGACCCTGAAACCACAGAAATTCCAGTGACCCTTTAGAACTCCCTTTCTCTGGCTCTCACTACTACACTTTAGGGCACCTTTAAGTGAGAAGCCTTGGAGCATGAAGTGCTCAAGATGAGAACCTTGTTTGATACAGAACATATGTGCTTAATTTTATATATGGTGTATCATTTCATGAGCTTCAGTTAGCTTTGTAGGATCTTGGCCTATCTCCTCAGTCTATAAATAAATAATGACAGATTTATAAATAAATCAGTTTCTAACCAGCTGAAACTGTGTTATCTTTGTAGCTTTTACCAATCAATAGAGCAGCATGAATGACAGGCACAGGTTCTGCAGTTTTAAAAAAAATCTGGTAAAACAATAAATAAATATAGTTACATGTAAGTACCACATAAATATTTTGAGGCACTAGCACAAAATATTTCATATGGCATCTCAGAATATGCCCAAGCCGTTTACATCCATGGTAGGCCAGCAAGTGCTTTTTAGCTGGCAGTTCAATGTTCTCCCAGTATAAATAGATGATCAATCATTCTTTGTTGTTATTGTTTTAAAGAATAGCTTGAAACCCAATTCACAGCGAGTGTTTGTACTCACTGTTCTTTTTGTTCTCTTATCAATACAAGTCTTAATATTAAAAAAGGGCATTATTTTCATCTGGCTGCTGGAGTCTACATGTTGGGCTCCCCTGTCATTTTTGAAGTTCTTGGTTGTGGGAGAGCGCAGGTGCAAACCTGCAGAAGAGACCAAAACTCTGTGAAGGCAGGAAGTAAAGAGCATGTCAATCTATTCAGAGAACAAACACACAAATAGAAACACTGGAGAAAAATCCATTCCCATGCTGAGAATTACTGTATTACAGTGTAGAGTTTGTGTTAAGATGAATTTGAATTTCACCTGTTCCGCTCTCTCACAGGAAGCTTACAGAGAGCTAAACTCCAGTGCCTCATTTAAAGCCTGATGCCCGGCAGAAGTGTAAGGCAATGTGTCTGTACTGTTCTCATGTCAGGACACATGGATGTCCCATTTTTCTGTAAGATGTGGTATGAATAATACTTGATTTTAACTATGTTGTCACGAACCGTCCTTGTCACGTTCCTATCACGATGAGGACTCCATTCCTGCAATCTTTTCTGCCAGGGTGGAGAGGTCACAGGATGGTGACAGCAGCCAGGCAGTGGATTTCAGCCCTGGTGCCTGTTCTCGGTTCAGCATTGATGAGCACCCAGTGCGAGGGCTGAAGGCCAAAAGGCCAAAAGCGTGGAGCAGTGTGATTGCCGAGGAGAAGAGGGTTCTCTGCTTTCCCAAGTTCTTGCTTTATAAGGCCCAGGGTGCTGCTCCCCAGCTGGGTATGAGCTGCCTCGTACTCACCAGGGCTGTCCTCCTCTCGCTCAGCGTGCCTGTCCCTGTCCCGGGTGAGCCCAGGCGTGCCCCTCACTCTCCGACCCCTCGCCCTCCTTCCCTGCCGCCGCGGCCCCGGGAGGCCTTGCAGGGAGCCCTGGGCTCGGCCGCAGGGCCGCCTCGGGCAGGTGCTGGCGAGAGGCGCTGCCCGGGCCGCCGTCCGCGCCCTCCGCTCCCCCTCCGGAGGGGAGACAGCGCCGGCGAAGGGAGAAACTCCCCCGATACACCCTCCGCCTTCCTCGGCACCCTGCGACGCCACCCTCCTTTGAGGGTGCTGCAGAGAGGCGGCGGAGCGCTGCCGCCTCCTCCTCAGCCTCCCGGTGCACAGCCCGGGCTGCGGGCAGCGCTCCTGCCGGGCAGCTCCAGCGCCCGCTCCGATCCCGGAGTTACCCCGGGAGAGCGCTCGGCAGGCGGGGAGCGGGGCGGGGGGGGGCGGAGGGGGAGGGCTGCGCGCAGATCCTGCGAGCGCTGGTCCTGCAAAATGCTGCACGCCCAGCTCCCCGCCGGAGGGGGGTAGCAGCCGCTGTCTTCGCCGGCTCCTGCTTTTTTGCAAGGGCTGTTGCTGCCGCTGGACGCAACCTTCTCCCGACATGGAGCTGCTGCCACCGCCGCCGCTGCTGCTGGAGTGAGTGAGTGTGACGGGCAGAGCTGGCCGGCCGCATGGATGGATGTGTTTAGCTTTGTGAAGATTGGGAAGCTCTCCGGGTAGGTGTTTGCAGCCGCTGCTGCTGCTCCGCGAACCGCGGGCGTCCCGCGGCTGCGGGCGCTGCCCCTGCCCGGCGGGGGCGGGGAGGGCTGGGGGGCTGCCCGGCGTGGGGAGTGCCCGCGCCGCTCCCAACTTCCCTGGTAGCGGGGCGAGGGTCTCGGGGGTGGGGTGGGGCGCTGGGTGCTCGCTGCCCCTGGCACCTGCCCGGGCCGTGCCGGTGTCGCCGCGCGGGATGGGTCGTCGCCCTCTCCCTCCTGAAGGGACAAGTAACGCGTCCCGCGGTGCGGCCGCAGTTGGGCGAGAGCGGTGCCCGCCGTGAGACGCCGGCGGCAATCTGAAAATGCCAAAGGGACGGCAGGAGCCGGAACCGGGGCGCGGTGGTGGTGGTGTTTGAGGGGTGTGTTGGTGTTTGTGGGGGGGTGGTGGTCGCGACGCCTCCGCGGTCGCGGTGCGGGTGTCGTTCGCGTGCCGGAGCGGGGGGTGAAGTTCCGAGGGAGCGGAGCGGGCACCGCCTGGCCGGGCCGGGCCGGGCCGCGCCGCCGGGGTGGGGGCTCGCCCTGCCCCTCCGCTCCGCTCCCGCTGTACGCGCCGCTGCGGGCACGCCGGGTCCCTGGAGCGGTATTTTGGGAGAAGTGGTGACATCGTCGCCAGTTTCACACGGCGATGGGTGCAGGGGCGCGAGTGGGTTTGGCGTCTCTTTTTCCTTGCTTGTAAGGCACGTACTTCTCGTTGTTTAAAGAGTGGTTGATTTGTATTATTTTTCTCCATTTCTTTGTTTTCCGAATAAACCTTCCCTTGACTGGCCTCGGAGTTGTGGTCTCACACTATGGACTGTTGCATTCGCAGCCGGTTGCCAGGCCTGTAGCTGCATAGATAGACCAAGAGGCAAAACAGCTCCTGTTAAAATGTTCCCACCATAGTTAAGCATAACTGGAGGTAGCTCTTCACAGTTACACATCTCAAAGATGCAGTACGAAAGTTCTCGAGTCACAGGGTTTTTTCAGGGTTCTGGTGTGGATAATCTTCCTAAAGGATTTAGCTTTGATCACTGTAACTAGAAGTGTTTCAAATTCTCATGATTCAGTGGTTCCTACACCATAGTTACCATATGCTTTTCTGTTTATGAAGCATATATGAGGCTGAAATGTGATGTTGTACAAAAGGGGGAAAGGCCTTGCTAAGGAAGCAAATCCACAAAAGGTGGCTTGCTCTGGTGACAGTCAGGTAGGCAGCTTGTCAAAATGATATATGGTCTTTAAAAAAAATTATTGCATGGCTGGAAGTTACAGAGTGCCACAGGTGCAGGTGTTGCCTTTATCCCCCAAAATTCCCACCATTGCACCTGGCTGTGATTACAGCTCTGCTTGTGGCGATGCCAGCACAGAACAGCTGCTGTCATTCAAGCACATCATTGTCTCATCCTGCTCACAGCAATTTTACGCCATGTGACAGCGCCAACACTAGCAGCCCGCTCAGCTTTCTTTGGGTCGTATTACTGGCTGATACCGCTAGAGCTGCAGCAACAGTAACTACAGTGGAAACTTTGAGGAGAGGGAAAATATGCTCACATAGATAAGGAACAGGTCATGTAGTATGATATTTATTTCCAGGTGATTGAATTGCGTGACCTTCTCTGTTTGTTTGGAAACAATGTTTTAGAAAAGCTCTCAGGTCTTCATGTCACACTTGAGCTAGAATCAAAGGAAGAGAAAGGGATGTGCCACTAGAAAATATTAAGTCAGGTGCATGGCAGTGTTTAGATAGATATATTGTAAGCTTGGTCTTTGTAGGTCCGTATGAAATCTGTAGCTTTCTGCATACTTGAAGACACAGCTCTTACCAATGCTGAGATTACTCTTTAAGTAAAGGCAGACCATAGCAATTCTCCAGAAGAAGCTGGAAGTTCCTTCTGAAATGAAATTGCAAGTTTCAAGGCTCATATCTGAATTTGAATCAGCATGATTCAAAGATATTAAGTACTTAGGGACTGTGTTTATCTTGTAGATTGCAGTAAATAATTTCTGCACCAAACTACTCTTTTTGTTTCTAATTTTCCAGTTGTTAAAAAGACCTAATAGTTTACACAGAACTTGACTTTACTTGCTGTTTCCTAGGTAACAGCCAGGTATCTGTTCCAATTTTATGAGAGCTTTATGAAGCAGATAGGTTCCAGTATAAACCCCATTTTTAATCCCTCTGTGCATTTGAGTTGGAAAACTAGTTTGCCCGAAAATACCAGTTCTTTGTTTGCTGTTAGAAGGAAGGCTTTTCTGAAAGAAAGGAGTGAGATGGTAAATAGTATTTAACTGAGATTGTGATCTTACAGGCAGATTACTTAGAGAAAGTTGTTTTGAACATGGCTAGTGCTGAATTTTTTTATAATATTCAGTCTCTTTTAAATTTTGTTGTGCATTCAGATCTCCTCATTTTAGGTTGCAAGTCTGCCATTGCAGTTTTAGTCTGCAGCCTTGATTCTGCAGGCAGTGGCATAGGTAAGCTCTGTTATGAATGACTACTGGAAGGGATGCTTCCTAAAGTCATAGTATAATTTTAATAGATCTGGTGAGAATTTAAATTTTGTTTCTGCCATTTAATGTATAAGAGACTTTATCTAGAATAAGCTTAAAATGGGGTATAAACTCTTAGAAAGTGGCTACTGGATATAAAATTTTACATAGCATACATAAAGAAATTATGTTTTAATTATCTGTGCACAGGTTTTTTTTTATGTGATGGCTGTGTGTGTAGGGTCTTTTAGAGGCTCTCACTTCTACAACTGCTTCAACAGTTGCCCATATATGCTAGGTAAGTGGGGAGTAGGGGCATAATCTGGAAAAGGATTATATACAGAAATGGAAGAGAATGCCAAACTGGTTTTATGACAAATGTGATCTCTGGTAATCCTGTCCTTTCCTTGCCTTTGTAGGTCTGTCACGTTGTGTACTATGCATAAAAATACAGATGCTTCATGATAAAGTTTCTGTTAATTTTGAAAGATTGGAGATACCCATCTGACATTGGAAAAAAAATACTGTGTAGAAATACTGATCACACTTTCCCTGACATAGCCTCTTTCCCACCCCCCTTTGGAAATTCACCAATCCGGTAATAGTCTGGAACAAATGTTTTGGTATAAATCTTATGGCGTCATTCTCTGGAAGAAAAAAACCCAAAGAAACAATCACCTTTTTTGGTAATGAGTTTCCAAGTGTAGAGAATGATTGACAAGCCTTGTTTAATGGATCAGTATCTGATGCAGAGCTGTACAAGCCAAGTGAATATTTCTATAGTTTGGTCTGCATAAGCATGTATGGTGTGGTAGTGTCTGTAGTTTGGGAGGGAGGATTAGTGGGATAGATAAGATGCACATAAAAATTGCCAGATTAGCTTGGGTCAGAAGTCTGTCTTGCCTGGTATTGCTTTTAGCAACTGCTTGGGGAAAGTGTAGAATGAGGACAGGTAAGGCGTGGTGATTCTTAGGCATAGGTACAGACAACGGAGGAAGGACAGTGCTGCTGTGCTGAACATGAAACGGAGTGTTTTCTGATCAAGGTAAATCTGAGTACAAGGCACAGTGTCCAGTTTCTAGTCATACTGGACAGATGAACTATGAAACAATAGGTCAGAACAGTGAACAGAGGTTATAAAGAGTTTAAGGCTGCATTCATGGAATATATTTTTAGTTAGAAAATCTTTTTGTTGGGTATGACTGTTTTTGTGATATCTGTAGAGGTCAGTTCTATTTCAGGGCTCCCACAGCAGGATGTAAAACTTTCATATGGAAAGATGGCTGTCTGGATATCACCTGAATGTGACTGAGGGGGGTAGTGACCCTCCAGAGTTGGTGTGTGTACCTCCTGTGCGCTTCCTACTGTTTGTAGCTTTGCCAGATAACACTGGGGAGAAAATAAAATGTCTGCTTGAGTGGCCATCAGTCTGTAAGCTGTGGCAATACCGGTAAGGGTAGGGTGGACATTTCTGTCACACAGTTACTTCTGTGGGAGAAGTTCTGAACTCATGAAGTCATTTGTCATCAGAAGAGAAGACTCCAAGAAATAGGGCTGCAATATGGGGTAAGAAAGTACACATCTGCACTATGTCATTGTAGCTGTTAAAAGTATAATTAATGGAGAGTTAACCTGATAAAACAAACAAGAGGATACCAGGAAGATTTGGACCAGTCCTTGACAGTCATGCTAATTTGTGGTATGTGTAGGTAAATTTGTCATACCTGAATCTTTACTTTTCTGCTCAAGTTTAGCATTGCTATCCATTATTCTTGAGTTTAAATTTATGCCACTAAAACTGGATGTGAATAGCCATATCCTTTCTGTACCCCTTGGAATGAGCTTTAAAATAACAACAAAAAAACCCCCACAGCCCTGCATGCTCTTCTTTTCAGAGAACACTCATATATGGCTTTTCCCTGTGATTATGCTAAACATGAGGGTGAGTTTCTAACTGAGGAGGAACCTATTACATAGTTCTTTCTCATTGGGGTGGATAAATCTTGCATTCTCATCTTTTATGCTTATCTTTCCATAACTGGGAATCTCTAGTCAGGTGGACTGACTTAATATCTGCACAAATGTTTGGGCTTTTGGGTTCTTCCTGCTTATAAAAGTGAGGGTGTGGATCCTTACATTCAGTCTCTCACTTTACAGCATATGTCGTAGCCCTGTGCTCAATTTTGTTCTCTCAAGATACATATGGTCTTTAGATGTCCTGTCCTACTGATGTGAAAGGTTCTCTCCTAGATCTGTCTTAAAATCTAACAGACCAGAAGCTGTGCTTGTAGATTCTGACTACTAGGCCCTGTTGTAGGGGTTTTGTTGTTGTTGTTTTGTGGTTGTTTTTTTTTTTTTTTTTTTAAAAACAGGGAATAGGGTTGCTTGGCTTCATGGTTTAGGTTTGTTTGTTTGTTTGTTTTTTTAGCAAAGCAGACATATGTTTTCTAGATTTAAGGTTCTGAGATTAGCCAGTCTCTTGTTTGGTGGTGTCTTTTTGTTTGTTTGTTTTGGTTTTGATTTTTTTTTATTTTTATTTTTTTTAAGGAATTGTAGATGATTTTGGGATGCTTCTCTGTCTTTATCAGAATAGCACCTTTCTTTACCTGTGATTTTCCTTGCCTGCTTTTTATTTTCCTGTGAAGTTTAAAAAAACCTATCTTAATGGAAAGACAATTGAAAGTGTGATTAACTTACTGATGCTGTTTTGCATATGATTTTTGGAACAATTTTTATGAGTACTCTTTGAAATGACAATATTGTAGCTTGTAAGTTATTTTCAGTATTTACAAAAGACTCTGTCAGTAAGAAAGCCTATGATTATCCTTTTTATGCTCAAAGGAGGTAATTTAATTCTAAAAAAGGTTTTATTATACTGGATGATAATTCAGGTAACCATTAATTGATTTCAACTTTTTTTGTTGAGGACTGCATTACATTTAGTGACATATTTGTCTAGTCACATTAATATAAAAGCTTAACCTTATATTTTATTATTTGTTTTTGTTAGCTGACACACATAATAAAGACACGTGCTTTAATGTTTCTGGTGGTAGTAGTGTTGTATCTCGTAATGGCTTCAGCAGTTTAGAGATTTATTAAAACCACTCCTTATATTATGAACTGCTGTAAACTTGCCAAGTGGCCAGTGAATGATGATGCAACTCTGCTAAATATGTATGTTCTCTAAATGCTGTTTGCCTAGCGATACAGCTCTAAAAAGATGTAACCAGAAGCAACCTTGTCTCTTGAAAATTTGAGAAAGCAAAAAATAATAAAATAAATGCCACAAGTAGTGCTTTTCTTTCCCCCCTTCTACTAAGTACTAAATAAAATGAAATGAGAACTTTGAAAATTGATGCTCTGATTTAAGAACAATCAAAGCATGTCCAGGTTCCATGTAATATTTTTATTTCTAGGAAGATTACTCTTTCATTTATTTTCTTTTTTTTGTTTTTTAAAACTTCAGTCTGTGGTGTCAAATCTTTAGTTGACAGGGTTAAATCCAGAATCTTGTCGTAGTTTATTTTATAATCGTAACTTGCACCAATGTTTTTGTGTGTATGCATGTTTAAGGCAGTCTGTTAACATTTTCATATGTTTTGAGAAGACAGAAAAGGTTGTTTTGGTTTTTTTTTCCTACTACATTCACTGGTACCAGGAAGAACCTGAGGTGTTTTATAGTTTTTTGTTTAGTTTCTTTTTGTGGAGGTGGTTTGGTTGCCGTGCTGTGGCTTGGGTTTTGAGAAACCTTGCTTTTCTTTTCAGTCCAACAGATTCATGTGAGAATTTTCTGTTAAATTGAAAAAAAAAAATCTTTAACCGTAACAGTAATACAAAATGAGGGTATGTTTCCATATTTTGCAACACTCTAGGTCATTACAGAAGTGTATCAAATTGTTCATAGAAAATACAAATCATGACTTGAAATAATGACTGGATAATACATTCTCTCAGCTCTGTTTGTAATGTGGCAGAGAAGGGGTATTTTACTGCTCTTGACATCATTTTCAAGCAGTTATATCAGTGTATCACAACTTAGTATCTGACTGATGTGATGAAGAATTGAGTGAAGTCATGTGGGAGATACCACCTCCTATAAAATGAACCATCATCTGGGAAGGATCTGTAAGTGCTGAAGACAAATAATGCAAAAAATGAAATGTGAGGAAGGGAAAAATAATTTTAGATTCCAGTCCTACTGTGTCATCTAAAAGTAGCTCTGTTAAATCAGGGAAGACCATCCAGGTACATGAATTACTCATTTGCATGACTGTGTGCACATAACCTATTTGGATCTACCACATTATGGAAGCTTTTGGTGCTGACAAAGTATCAGTGTTTAAATATTGTAGGGACATGCCTTGAATGACTTCTGATAATACCAAATTGTACTTAAACCTGCTTTTCATAATCATGAGTAATGTGATTGGTTTTGTGACATACCTTCAAGAAATTTGTGAACTGAAAACGTTGCACATTTGTTGAAGTTACGTTTGAAGACTTTTTTAAAAGAAACAGTGAGACTCCTTCTGATAATTATTCCATTGACTGGAAGTGAAGCAAATAAGTATCAGTAGTATAAATTCCAATAAATAATTGCATATTCAAATCCTAGTAAAATCAACACTGTTTAAAATCCAAACATGTGAAAGTACATTGGAGCTGGAAATGTGAAGTAGTCCAGGACTCAAAAGCTAAATGGACTCTGACATAAATCAGGACCTGGCTGTAGAAGTTTCTACCAGTATTCCTTCAGTGTGGAGTCTATAGAAACTCCCTTTAGTAGGTTCATTTTTGGATATAAACTGAGAAATTAATTTTCATTAGTTTTAATAAGCAACATTTTGAATTATTATAAATAATCAAAATAATTAGGGCAATTGTCAGGTACTATAGAAACGTGGAGAGATAAGATTCTGGAGAACAGGTGGATATCTTGAAAGATTTTGAGAACTGTTGATGAAAAAATAGGTTTATATAGAGAATAGAAAGAAAGTGGTGAAGGCAAAGGAGGAATATTTGTGTGCTAAAGTCAGGTGCTGAGAATGAATCTTTTTATGATCTGGCTCCTGATAGAGTTTATTTTTGGCTTTTGTCTGAAAGTTTTGAAACTCTAAAGGAAAGAGACTTGAAATATTGTAAGGTGTTATGACCTTTTTGAATTTATAGATAACTGAAAAAAAAAGTATATATGTGTGGATTGATGAAAAACTATGTAGTCATTTACATTAACAATCAAAAAGACCAAGGAGTGTTCCTTTTGTTCCTTAGAGTTTATTTCCATACATTTAATTTTTTCTTTGTTTTTGGGAAGTGGAAGAGAGAAAATATAATTGTTGAAACCAATCTTGTTTAAGAAGAAAATCTGAAATCAATATCTGTAAAATTTTTTAGAACTGATTGAACCCTGTTTAGGATGAAGGTTTTCATTAAGGTTTTTTATATGACTTGGTTTTTATTGTTCAGATGAGCTGTCAGCCCTTCTTGTGTAAGTGGTCCCATATTTGTATAAAGTATTTTCCAGCATTATACAGCCTGTAGGGTTTTGCTTACCTTGCTTATAGATTTTGGAGTTTCACTGTTTGTTTTTAATCTTGAATTTGTGATTATATGACTCTGGATTTGGCAGTAGTCATATGTTTGGAAAGCAAAATGCCTGTTATTCTATGGCAGTAAATGCTACTAGGAGTACTAGCAGTTGCACCAGCCATGTAGAACAAGCCAGGCATGTGTTACAAGTCCGAGCTGTGTGTATTTCACTTTGTGCTCTGCGCTGGACTGAAATAGAGCAATAGAAAACTGGAGAAGAAATCTAAGTAGTTTGTATTTAAGCAGTTTAGTAGAGGCAAGATGCTTCATGTTTAGCTGAATGCCTGAATGATGGTGCTGACTTTGACTTGCTCTAAATAAGGCTATCACAAGTTTTAGACCTTTATGCCACAAAAGGAAAAAAAGGTAAAAAATTGAAGGCTACTATAGCACTACCTTTAAAGCCTTACCCACTCTATAATCATAGAATATGCTGAGTTGGAAGGGACACATCAGGATCATTGAGTCCAACTCCTGGCCCTGCGCAGGACACCCCAGGAATAACACCATGTTATGGGAGTGTTGTCCAAACGATGAAAGACTAAAGAAGTGGGCTGTCTGTTTAACACTGCAATACATAGCAGGTTGCACACCCATAGCAAAGACAAGTGTCAGTTGTTTTGACTGTACAATGTGCCTGATAAGTCAAAATGTAGTACATATTGTGTTCGGGTAGAAATGATCAAATTTCATATGCTTTATTTACTGGTGTTAGCTTATGGATCATATGAAAATTGCAATTTAAAGGCATCTGCTTTTCTTGATTTTTACTGTTTTATTTGTTGACAACCTCTGATGATGTTAACCAAATGGTTCAGTTTTATCTTTGAAGAAACTTTTTTTTTCCAGTGAGACAGCAGATAGTTTTCTCATGAAGTTGGCTATCTGCCTACATTTTTACTTTGCATGATGTATTGTACATTACCTGTCATGTTTACAAGGAGGGCCTTCTCCTCTGTCAAGGCACAGAGTGAAGAGGGACAGAGAAGAACTGCCCATGGGGGGTGATCTGAACTTCACTATTTTGCGTTGAAGGCAAGGTGAGTATTGGCTACAGTGTGTAATAGGGGAGGAGCAGCAGAGGTAGGAAGAGGGAAATTGGAGAAAGTAAGTTAATGAATGTTTTATTGAATGAGGGCTTATTTGCCATGAGTGAATTGAAGTAATTGGTCAAGACTAGCTGATCTGTATGTGAAGATGAACTTGTGTTGTTGCCTGGATAGGAATTTATTTGCTTCATAAGGCTGGTTGAATTAATTGCTTAGATGTACCGTTATCTGCATGACTGCTGTTTGAAAAAAAAGGAAGGATACGCTCCAGCATTGGAACAGAAAGAACTTTTTTTTCCCCTAAGGTCTTGAGTTTCTTCTTCAAAGTCTTTCTTTCTCCAGGGGTTTCTGGTGGCTGAGCTTGAACTAACTCAACACATGAAATAACAAGGTGGTCCCCAATTACCTGGTGCTGTCTAAAAGACACTATAATTGGGATGGTGCCTTTTCTCAGGGTAAAGCTCATCCCCTGAATTGGATCACTGGTGAGCCTGTGACTTTTTTTTTCACCCTTTGAATGCACGTAACTTGACTGCAAAATCTGTAATATTTGGGAAATGTGCTTATGTTTCATTCTGGCTTAAAAAAGTCCAAAAAAACCAGAGCATTTCTGCTGGTATAGATATCTAAACTGGCCTGGCAGAAGTGATCAGAGCATGTTGTCTTGGGCAGCAAGGTGGAAGGGGAGGAGGGAAAGTGGAGCTTCTGGTGTCTGCTCAGCTCTGTTACATTGCAGCACATTTGGTGGTAGGTGCTGCTGTGGGAGAACATGGAGATGGAAACCTCCCTTCAGTTGCCTCTGGGAACTGAGAAGGCTATGTGAGAACTCCACATGAGAGCAAATCTGGGGAGAGGGGAGTATCCTGATAAAGATGAGTTGGAATGAGGAGAAGCTGCTTCAGCCCCTCTGAAATTCCTCAGATCTTTCCTGGCTTCTCTGGCTTCCCTGTCTTTTCCTGCTTTCGAAGCCTGTTCTGCTGCCTTCAAGTGACTCGGCTTTGTTCGGGCACCTGTGGAATCAGGTGCAGGTTCTGTGTGCTAAATGCAACTTTTGTATATCGTGCATGTCCTGATGTATCTAGGTATTACACCCCTGCACCCTTGCCATACAGTCTAAAGAAACTGGCTTCCTATTATTTTTAAAAGCAGATTTCTCTTCATATTTTACCTTATTAGGCAGGAGAGGAGTGTGGTTGTCCAAAGGATTAATTTTCATGGATTGCTTGTAGAAGATGAACTGTCCAGGACAAATGAGATTTTTTTTTTTTAAATTTTATCTTTTAAATAATGAATATGTGTTCATTCATAGCAGTAAGGTCGCAGTTATATCCTTTCCATATACATGTTTTCCAGGTTCTGGAAGCTGTCTGAAGAGATAAGAAGTTTCTTTTCAAATGCTCTGTTTCTGAACTTGGAAAGAACATCTTCCAGAAGCAAGTGTAGTGTGTCTGTGCTGCTTCTGAAACCACAAAAAATAATTGCAGAGTACTAATGGCTTGCTTTTCAAATGCTCCTCATTTCTGAACTGGAAATGGAAGTTTTATTGGTGCATAATTAGCCTGAATTTTTAATTTTGCTTTGAACAATGTGGCTTTCTTTTTTTTTAACACAAATAGAGTAAACTTTGAGGAGTTTCCATTTGGTGATTTTTCAATTCCTTCCGTATCTTCTGTCATTCCTTATATCTATGTGGCACTTCAGCAGCCACCTTCCTTGTTGGCCACTTTCATGCTTTGTGATGTTTACCCATCAACTCTACCACATCACTGAAAATGCAGTCTAAAAACGATTGTAGTTACATGGATCTTGAAGGATATGTCTAAAGGATCACTCTAAAAAAACCCAAACCAAATTATTCTGTTGAAAAATTTTAATTTAGAACTACTAAATCTCTTCTGGCTTGGGTGCTTTATTGTAAAAAAAAAAAAAAAAATCTATCAAAGGAAATACTGTCAGAATGCACAATTAAAAACAATGTAGTTTTCACAGTTGGTTGTTTTTTTTACTAGATGGCTAATATCATGAATGTGCATGACTAATATTAGTCATTAAGAAGACCACTTTATAAATAATGTTCTTGGAATATGAACAGTGGAATACAAGTCTGTTTTGCTTTAGTTGATGTGCTTGGTCAAAAAACTTCCAATATCTTTATTTTGGATACTGAATATATTGCATATTTGTTTACTGAAAACACAGTTGTGTTTTTTTTCAGAGCAAAATATTGATTATTCTTTTCTTTTGATGGCCGTAGTAGGCATTAAGGTACTGTGACAGGTCTTGTTGAGAAAGCTGTGTTCTGAAATGGCAGTGAGGAAAACTGGTGGATTCTTTGTCCCTGCCAGTTGTTTCCATAGTTGCCCTGTTGCATTCTAGTTGTCTGTGATGTCTGAGTGTTCTGCCTGGTGCAGTGACTGTTTAATAGATTTTAATAATAACCTGTTATGTGAAGGGTAAAGGAGGTATTTCACTCTTTCAGATGTTAGTGCAAGCTTCATCCTTCATCTCAATGAAAGTACTTTGTATTTCTTTAATGGCAGAACATTGATTTGCTTTTTGTTGTGTTTTCTAAAGTTCGTCTTGACCTCACAGTGTTCTTTGGCCTTGTAATGGATAGACAAATGTATGTTTGTGGAAGTGTGTCCCTTTCATTTGTGTTCATTAGCCATTAATGTCAGAGTTCATCTCCTTTTCTCATGTTACATTCTGGTTCTCAAAAAAGAAAAATTCTGGTTTTATGTTAAATGTTTAAAATGTTTCTTTCATAGGACAAGGTAAATCAGCATTAGTTTGATTTTTCTTTCCTTTTTTTTTTTTCCCTCCCCTCAGTGGTTCATATTTCAGTTCTGCAATGAAGAGTTTTCTAATTAGAGGACACAATACCTGTTCTACTGGGTGTTATCTCAAGATAGCTGACATTTATTTTAGCTGCATAAGATATGACTGGTAGTATTGTATACATTTGTTAAGCAGGCTGTAATCATAACAACATAATCTATTGAGTGTTCAAAATACTCTTTTTTTCCTTCTCTAAATGTGGTGGTAAGCAGAAAACAGTTTGTCTTCAATTTCTGTGGTACAGTTTGCTGCTTTATTTCCTTTTCCCCATCCCCCTCCAATCAGTTTCCCACTCGAGCAGCTTTCTTTTGCTAGTTCCCCCCTTTCACAATGAGTCCTTAATGCTGACTCACAAGTTGTTGTGATTGCTTGGTGGTATTGGCAGGAGCACACGCATGTGTATGTGAGCACTCTGAGCATAAAAAGACACCTTCTTGCACCAGACCTTTTGGAATTAATTAGTTCAATATTTTGGCTTTTAAAGGTATTAGGGGGAATAGGTGGTTTGAGCTTTCATTTATGCTTATGTTCAGGGGAAAACAATTTTGAGCATTAGACAACAAATTCATGGTTGATTCTGCCTTTAGTGTATAGTGGCAGGAAGGCTGAAAGTTTGTGTAGTGTTACGTGAAGTCAAAAGGAAACTTTGCTCTTGTTTTCACATGTCTTTGCAGAAGTTTGATAGGTGAGGACAGCAGGACTGCTTTGTTTTTCAGATACATACAATAATTTTATTCCCTCTTTACTTTGTCATTTTTATTCTTTGTGAACTGAACAATACAGCCCTTACAACTAAAATGCAGTGGATATGTTTTCCTTCCAGCCAAACTGTGTGAACACTCCATAGGCCAAATAACCCTGTGTACAGCGTTTCTTTACTCAGTAAATAACAGTGTAACTTGAATCGCAGCCAAAAGTTCCTGTGCAAACTTAACTGTTGTTCTGATTTCATCTGGTAGGACCTGCTGTCCCAGATGCCGGTTCTCTCTGTCTGATCAGCCACAACTGGCCCCACATACTCCAAGTGGAGTTAATGAAGTGCCTTCAGTGCAGTGCTGCAGTAGCTATTGCTGTCAGGTCGGCTGAGGGAAAGAAACCTGCTATACATTTTCAGGTCTGCTTCCCAGTTCTGAGGGAGTGCTTCTACATGTGACGGTTCCCAGGCTTGGCAGACTCTTCAGCAGGGATGTTAAATTTGCATTACATTTCCAGATGACATAATCTATTCTGCAAACTGACAAACTTAGTCCAGCAACCGTTTTGAATAATTTACTGAAAAAAGAGCGTTAATAATGACAAAAGAGTTGCATGTTTGGTGGCATAGAGGTGTGTAAATGCACCGCTGTGCACACATGCCCACTCAGCTCACCATACAGCTCTTATAAAATATGTATTGAGAGTCTTTACTATATAAATCTAACAGTCATTTTGAAGGCAAAGACCATGTCTTTCCACTCTCAAGTTAGACTTTCATAACTCACGTCTGTTGCATTGAAAGTTATGGTTCTTCCACAGAAGAAGAAAAAAATACTACTTCATCTCTGAGTAAGATATTTCTACAGTTCAGGGCATGTTGACTTGTTTAGTATGTTTTGACATATATCAACATGCACAGAAAATGCAAATACTTAGTGATAATGACAGTGATCAACTGGATGGAAAACTTACTTGTGTAATCATCAGGCACTGACTCTGCCTGGGCTTGATGTAAAGATCAGATCAAATAGTTCATCTGTCACCTGATAAAACAGAATCTTATTCCAGAAGAAGCTGCTAGTTCTAATTGCTTCGTTGTTGTGTATTTTCTTTGATGTCAGGATTGTGGGGTGTGGAAAAAACAATTAAAGACAATTTTTTCCATTTATTTTTTCTCTTAGGAAGAACTGGGTGTTTGGTATCTGGTTGTCTGTAAGCTAATGAATACTGACTTCCAAATGAGGATGCCAAATCACCAGTTGGTTTTGAAATTTAAGGCCACCTTTGGCATTATACCAGTTAGATACTGGATGTTAGTTAAGAATTTTCCAAAGGACATGCTATTTCCATGTGGAATTGTTTTAAAATATGCTTTTCAAGTGCATAATTAAAAATACTTACACATGCTCAAATTAAAAATGCACTTTTCCCATTTTGGTTTTGAAACTGTCTGCTTTCCTCTGTTCCATGTCCCTATAGATTTTAAGTAATAGCAGTGACCTTTTGTAGTGACAAAAGAGTGGATCACCTGCAGTCTGTTCAGCTTTCTTTTGGATTTAGCCAGGAGTCTGCGCCCTTGGATGGGAACTCCATAAGCACTACTGATAGACTTTTCTCTGTTTTCTTTTTATTTTTCCTTCTCATTTTTACTTATGCAGTTCAGAAAATCAGGAGAAAAGCTTTTGCTGAGAATGTTAGACTTTTGGGAGGAGCTTTCCATGCAGGTTACTGGGTTATAACTTCTTAACCATTTGCAAAAAAACCCCTTGTATTTTCCTATGTGACTTGTGGAAAACCCATTAGCATTCATTGGCAGGGTCTAAACCCAGAAGGTTCTGTTCATCCACTACATAAGGAATGGACTTGATAGTGTTTTGTAAAGAATGACTTTGTTTCCATTATAATGGGTAATGTATTATAAGATCCAGTGAGACAATCCACGCACACCAAGAGGAAAAACTTATTCATGCTGGTGAATTTTAATATTTGGGAACTGATGAAAAGAAGGGGACTTTCTTAGAGATACACAAAACTAAATTTTCAGGTGAGGTAAAGCATTGAATTTGATATTTATCCTTTTTTTTTCATCAAAACCATTGGACTTTCAGACCAGTTATAAAAAAAAAAGGAAGAAAAGACAAAACAGACTCGAGAGAGAAGTTTTATGGAACAATGTATACATCAAAAATGAAGCCCTGTCCAGTAGTTGTGCTCTTTGCCAGCCTTAAATACCATCAAGAGTAAGATCTTTCTGGAACGTTATAGTCTGATAGAGCATAAAATGTGTTAGAATATGCATTTTTATTGCATGTAATTTAACTTCTAACTGGTGAAATTAGGCAAAAAGGTTCAAAGGTCAGTCAGCTACAGATTTCAACTATCTTTGAACTTAGTATAAATTTGTGGATAAGGTGTCATGAGGAATATCTATAACATACTTGCATTTTGGGAGATGTTCTATTTTATTTTTTTGATGTAACATATTGCTACTGCAAAGAAAACATAAGCCTCACGGCTTTCATATGCTTCATTGGGAAAAGTGTCCTCTCATCCATTTTTCATGGGCTGCACTGCATAGCGCTTAATTCTTAATACAAACCATAATTTAGAAGGATATTCAGACTGTAGCAGTCTGTATATGTTGGTAAAAACAAAATTGAATTTTATCACTATTTTTCCACTCATAGAAGATAAACAGTAAATAAAGTGATGAGAATCTGGAAGACATGCTGTTGGTTGGCTGGTGAGTGTTTGTTGGTAAATTAAATTATGATGACTTATGTTTAGATTTCTCCAGGGTTTTTTCAGTAGTTAAATGTTCTATTGTCTACAGGAACTGTAGAATAAATAAAAAAAATATGAAGGGCAAGAGATAAGCTGATTACTCTGGAGTGTCTCTACATTTGCTGTTTGGTATATAAAAGTGAACTGATGTTACCTAGTGGCACATACATTAACTTGCCTTCTATGTGAGTTTATAAGCATCGTTTTTGGAGCTGTCTACAGACCATGCAGGATACTCGAACAAATAATTCCAGAAACTAAAAAGGCTATATGCCAAATGATATTTGATAGCTGGTGAAGCAAGTGTGTAGGTGAACTCTAGAGCCTATTTGCAATGACATGATATATTCTAATATTTTAGTGACCTCCTAAGCTTCAGAGGAGTCCCAGTAACTTTGTTATCACAAAAAAAAGCATCCTTAGGTATGAAAATTTACACCACATTCCTGAGGCTATTGAGTGTTCCAGACCAGTTCATGTTGGCTAATGCAGAATACCAGATGTCCCTGATGAGCAGATCTGGGAAACCATTTGGCAGTAGCTAGTAAAAAATATCATTAGGCACAATGGTGTTGCAGAATTTCTGCTCTTCTTTGGATTTTGTGCATTTCATATCCCCTCTGAAGACTGGAGATCTGAGCCAACATCTGTCGCTCCTGGCTACTGGCATTAGGATATTCCAGGAAGAAAGAATTCAGTTGTAAATACAATAAGGAAAATGGGTTGGTGAAGAATATAATGTCTAAATGTTAAGTAGTTGTAATTAGCTGGGGCACCTGCATAGAAAAGGGACTCCTTGGTTTCCAGACCCTTTTCCTGGGTTTAGCCAGGGCTTTTATTCTCTCATTCTAACAAACGTAGAGCAGAGATGAGGCTTAGGGCTCCCAACAGCTTCTGTAGCTCTTCTCCAACACTGTCTCATTCCGTTAAGATTTCCCAAGTTGTTCTTACATACAAAGGTGCCTAGACTATGTTTCCCCCTCCCTTACTCAACTTTGCCTCTTTCTAGTCCCACTTTGTAGCATATATCCCACATGTTCCAGAGAAAACCATAGGTTATTTTACTTGTTCTTTTCCCACCCAGAATTAACATTTCTGCAAATACTTTTATTAGAGGGTAGTCACAAATGTTCATTTTGTTGTAAAATAAAGCCAGTTAAAGTGTTCCAAATCCACAAGACTCCAAAGAACATGTATTTTGACAGCTTCTACCAAAATGACTTAAGAAGGCTACGCTACTGGCAACTATAGTTTTCTCAAAATAGACCTCCACTGCAGTACAACATTATGTTGGAACAGTAGGCTACAGTGCAGTTGACTTTTCCCCCCTTCCTTTTCCTGTTCTTCATTGAAGCCAAAGTTGATACAGCTAAATAACCTAAGTTCTTATTTTTATTATGAAAATAAATATAAAAATGATTAAAATGCATTCTAAGTTTGGAAATGAAAGCCTCTTATGCAAGACATATCCAAAAATGAGCCTTTAATATTGCTGGGTTTTTTCCCTATGGAAGGTGCTGTTACATCTGATGGTTTTCCAGAGCTAAAATTAACATTAGGATAGGCTTAAAAAATTAGCTGAAAGCTATTTTTGTACCGTCCTTGGAAGTTGAGTACTTGCTGTTTTGTGTTGAGTGGTGAAAAAATTAAATCACTCTCATGAATACTGATCTGGGATATTTCTATAGCATGTTCCACCACAGCAAGTGGTAGTGTGCAGGTCGGGAATGCTTTCTTTATGATTCTATGCTGTTTTTTGGGGAGGAAGGACCATAGATAGCGCTGTGGCCCCTCTGTTCGACTGGTGCCCATGTCCCCCTCCTGTGGCTGTGCCGTATGCTCGTAAAGCCAGAAGAGGGAGCACAAACGAAGACCTTGTTTCTAAGGTGCAACTGTTAGCTCCATGAGGCAGATATGGAGCCATGGAAATGCTGAGGTCACACATGTTAAGTCAGAGTACCTTACTCTGTTGGACCACGTGTGCATAAAGAGTGGGAAATACCCAGCCGAGTGTTGGCTTGAAAAGGGAGGAAACGGGCTCAGTGGAAAAAGTGAAAAGACTAGGAAAAACTGTGTCTGACATGAGGACTTTTAAAGCAAAAGCAATTATGATTTGCTCTTTGAAGTTAAGTCCAGTGTATTTGGTTTGTAAGATCAGTGGTGCTTTTCATGAATCAAGAATGAATTTGTGTGTTGTGCAGACCAGATATGTTGGATAGGTGAGACTTAGGCCTTCTAGAGCTTATTCAAATGTGGTTTTTTAAATGTAACTGTTGTGTCTTATTGTAGGTCCTGTAGCATATTCATAAAGTCTTTCTTGTTTTTTATAAGCATACTGATTTGTAGGGTTGCTCATTTGCAAATATATATAAATTCATTTGCATTTTTAAAAGATATGTATTTATTAATGATAATATGCAAACATTGTGTGATGAGCATAGGTAGTGAAACTTATCACTAATGACAAATATGTAAGGACACTGAGGTGTTGATTAAACTTCACAAATTCATCTCCTTGATGTAGGCAATAGATATTTTGGTTGCAAAGGCCTGTTGACACATATGTAACTGCTTCCTACTCAAATTAGGAGACTTTCAAGAGTACAGTCTTCTCCTGAGTGTTTTCTGAGACCTAACCTTGGCTGCATTAGCTTATTTGAGGAGTGTGATACAGCTGAATGATATTTTGAAAAGAATAATTAAAAAAGCAAAGCTGCAATCTTATTAGCGTCTTGCATTCTTTGGTTGTTTTTGTTTGTTTGTTTGTTTTGTTTTTCAGTTTATTGTTGGGATAGAACTCCAAATTTCACGTCTGCATCTATTTGCTTTATTACCTTAGATGTGCCATTTCCAGCGTTCTGCTCCTAGACTTAACAAGCCTATCCGGGACACTAAAGGAGAACTGTCATTTTGAAGCTACTCAGCTGAAGTGTCTTTGAAATCAGTGTAGAAAGCTCCAAGACTATTTTTGTTCCCTTTTTAATTTTTAGAGAAGATGTACTGATGTGTTGTATTATGCAGTTAGTGGTCCTTAGAAGAGATGCTACAGAAGGGTGGCCTCCCACAAGTCTAGTAGAGGGTAGACCCCAAATGGACATGATTTATATTTAGGAGCTATACCAGTCTGAAGGCACACTGGGGATGACTTAACAACAACCCTTTTCTTGAGACAGTTTATTCCTAAACTGTATAATACTGAATTTGGAGAAAGTATTTTAGTGCTTAAGTGGGGAAAGACAGTCCACTAGAACTGTAGTATGTGCCAACGTTGCATGATAAAACAGAAAGGCACCATTAAATTAGGAGTGCTAGCGTAATTCCTCTCTCTTCATACAGCATGTTTACTGTCACTCATGGAAAATTCCAGGACTGTAGAGTATTCATATGTGCTGTGCCCTATAAAAGGCCCTATGAAAGCTGCATTCCCACAGTGTGGTCATCTCTTCCTGTCTACTTGGGTTGCTCTGTTAGAGATCAAGGAGGAGATGATTGAAGCCCTTTCTGTTTGTTTGTTTTCTCTTGAAGATGACTGAGGCTATGAAAGAACTGTGGTGAGTTGTCACTTGTCCCTCAGGATTCCTATATCCTATCGTCCTAATCCTTATAAGTTCTTTGAGATTCACATGTCAGGAAGAATTCAATGCATTTGATCATCCCTATAGCAAGATAGCGCTTGGCTAATGACAGCAAATGGTGGTGACACAGGTTAATTTCACATCCTTTAGCAAGCATTATAAATCAGATTATTGTCACACTGGCTTGTGCTATATATTATGTTTTAGAACAATGGAATTATCATAAATCACAGAATATGCCGAGCTGGGAGGAACCCATCAGGATCATCAAATATAACTGCTGGCCCTGCACAGGACACCCCAAGAATCCCACCTTGTGCCTGAGAATATTGTCCAAATGCTTCTTGAACTCAGACAGGCTTAGTGCTGTGACCACTTCCCTGGGGAGCCTGTTCCAGTGCCCAACCACCTTTTGGGTGAAAAACCTTTTCCTGAGTCTAACTTAAACCTCCTCTGACACAGCTTCATGCCATTTTCTTGAGTCCTGTCACTGAGAGCAAAGAGATCAGTACCTGCCACTCCGCTTCCCCTCGTGAAGATGTTGAAGACCACAGTGAGGTCTCCCCTCAGTCTCCTCTTCTGCAGGATGAACAGACCAAGTATCCTCAGCTGCTCCTTATAAGGCTTCTCCTCTAGACCCTTCACCATCCTCACGGCTCTGCTTTGGACACTCTCTAATGGCTTAATGTCTTTCTTATACTGTGGTGCCTAAAACTGCACACAATATCCAAGGTGAGGCCGCACCAGTGCAAAGCAGAGCAGGACAATCCCCTCCCTTGACAGCTGGCGATGCTTTGCCTGATGCCCCCCAGGACACAGTTGGCCCTCCTGGCTGCCAGGGCACTGCTGACTCATATTCAACTTGCCATTGACCAGGACCCCCAGGTTCCTTTCCATGGCACTGCTTTCCAGCATCCCATTCCCCAGTCTATACAGGCAACCAGGGTTGCCCCATCCCAGGTACAGAATCTGGCACTTGCCCTTGTTGAATTTCATATGGTTGGTGATTGTGCATTGTTAATGTCTCTTTGCAGGGTCTCCCTGCCCTAGTTTGAGTAGGAAGGGACTGTTAAAACCCCCCTGCAATGAGCAGAGACATCTTGAACTAAATCAGGTTGCTCAGAGCTCTGTCCAACCTGACAATGGATGTTTCCTTGAATTTTATCTTGGAAGACAGCTTTCAAGGTTGCGCAACGTGATGGTACCTTCAAAGAACTGTCTTGTAAGTAACTTCAGTTAGGTAATAACGTGTTTTGTTTATGACAATTTATAGCTGTCAAGGTTTGTTGGATTAGAAGGGATAATCAATAGCTTTAGAGTGAGCTTTGGCTCCCACCAGATCACAATGCAGTTGCAACTCCAAATGATTCTTAAGGGATCTTGGTGAAGAAGAGAGTTGCCAGTCATCTTGTTCTTAAGGCATGCAAGTAAGGAGCAGTAGATCCTGTGAATGATACAACTGTTCTTTCAGCTAAGGGTGTAGGAGCAAGTCCTGTGAATTTTTATTGTCTCTGCTTGAATATATATTGAATTGAAAGAGTTCTGAAAGCTGAAAAAACTGCTGACTGAACTATAAACTGGGAACCTACTACCTGAGCAGGGAAAAAAGTGTGCACTGTTCATGCTCTTTCCTGTCTTGATTTACTCCATTTGCTGCTGCTTTTTTATTATGCTATATATTTGATAAAACAAGTTCTAGCAGGGTGATGTGTTCCTGGAGCAAGTTAACAGTTTTTAAGTAGTTGCTGGATGTTGTCTTCCAGTTGCAGCTGAGGAAGGCACTGGTGCTTGCCTGGCCTCAAACTGCTTGAGGTTGTTGGGCCCTTATAATCAGTGCCAGAGTTGGCTTGTGTGCCCTTTTCCTTTGACCTCCACAGGTCAAAATGATCTGGGTAGTTCTATGCCATTTGAAAAATAATTCTTTTCTTACTTAGTTACTACAGTAAACCAGCAGACTTGAAGGGATTTTCTAGAAAATGAGGATGCAGAAAGATGTGGTGAGATTTTGTAGATCTCATTTAGATCTCCTTTGCGGAGACAAATCTGGTAGGATCTTCAGGGAAGGAATGAGTTGGTTTGTTGTTCTCCTCAGCCGGTGCAGCTTGAAGCTGAAGAAGAGCTTTTATTTATAGTCCTGCTGTAGGCATATAAAGCAGCACTAGTATTTTAATTATTTTCCTGGGAATCTGCAGCATTGCTTTACTTTCATTCTCATCTTCACACAAGAACAACCAAGCTTATGTGCTCTCAATTTAAATTCTGTGTTTTCTCAAGCTCTGAGTTGAAAGTGGAATGTGTGCCTTAAGCACCCATTCTTAGCTTCTCAATCTTATTTTGTAGAATTAATACCACTTAGTTATACATAATTCAGACCCTGCCTGGGAAAATAGCTTGATGCTATGAAGAAGTCCAGGAGTCCACTGAAGATCTTGCTGAAAGAACAACAGGGGAAGAGTTACTGAGGCCAATAGAAAAGGCATTAATTAAGTCCACACAGAAAATCCTGTGGTTCACGTGCATCAGGATTCAAGGCACAAGTTGAGGTGGGTTTTGGTGGTGTGTTTTTTTGTTTGTTTTTTTGTTTGTTTGTTTGTTTGTTTTTGATCCTGAATATATCTAGTAGCCACATCAGCTATAAGCAGGTAGAAATTGGAGTTTAAGACTGAAGTAGTAGGAGAGCTGAGGAGGAAATAGCAAAGCAAGTGGAAATGATGAGATAGAGGAAAATGACCAGTGGGAAGAAAAATGAAATCACTTATCCTTAGAAAGAGTGCACCTGTTCTTGTCCCACTTGTACTCACTGGTAGCAGCTTCTAAAACTAACTGCTATAAATCACCTGAACTGCGAAGGTTATGAAAAATTGTTCCAGCTTTTACAAACCTTTCTTGTGAAATGTTGCCTCAGAAGCATTCCTAGGCAGAGTACTGGTGAGATGTGCTTGTTTGTACACATTTTTACTACCACTTTAAAAAGAAATGTTGGCAAAGCCTGAAAGAAGACTAATTACAGCTTTGCAGTGGAGGTCTTAATATGGTTGTGAATGACATTGCCTTTTGTTTTTGGAGCAAAAAATAGAAGTTAGGGTGAAACTGTGAAGCAGGGACTGCATTGTTAAAATGGCTCTTAAATTATTACTTCAAGAATGTCACTTGCTGGTGATTCAGGATACAGTGATGGCAGGGGAGGGTTATTCCAGATGGATGCAAATGATTAAACAGCATGCAGAAGAAATGAGAGAAATAAATGCGTGTTTGGGAGAGAAATAGCAGGGACAGAATGAGTGTTTAAAGAGAATGAGATAAAAATCAACCTATTCCTCAGTTTTGAGGCCAAATCGGCACCCCCTTGACTCATTAAATTGTTCTTTTGAATCGAGAAATTGGCTTTACAAAATGTCACCTCATCAAACAGCAAAGGGATCTTAAGAGGGGGGGTCAAGGCCAACAAATTATAAGCAGAAGCTCTTGCTATTTTATTCTGCCCATCAGTGTAGCTTTAAGTTCGAGACTTAATAAATTGTTTTTGTGTTTGCTGACATTTGTGTGTATGCTGTATTTCCATTCTTGTTTAGCATCAAGCAAAATGGTCATTTAATCTTAGTATATACAGAATCACTGAATGGTTGAGGCTGGAAGGGTATGGAGGTCATACCTTTGGAGGTCATCAAGTCCAGTCCCCTTCTCATAACATCTCTGGTTGAGTTTAAAATATCTCCAAGGGTAGCGACTCCACAACTTCTGTGCAACTTGAGCCAGTGTTCAAACTGCCCTCATTGCAAGAAAATATTTTCTTTGTTCAAATGAAATTTTCTGTATTTAAATTTGTGCCCATTGCTCCTTGTCTTGTCACTGGGCACCACTGAGGAAAGCTTGACTCTGTCTTCTTTGCCTCCCCAGCAGGTATTTATACATGTGGACATGCCCCCTTGAGCCTTCTCCTAGTATATTTGCTATAGGCTTCCATATTCCTTTTTTTTTTATTTATTTTTATTCATAGCTGGCATGCTTTCTCTATTACTTCCATCTGCATTGGGATTAAAGTGTGTTTTAGTCTTTATTTTGATTTTTATCGTTCAGAGTTCTGTTTCTTTGCTTTAAATCCATCCCCGCAAAAAAAAAATCCTCTCAGAAAATAGTTGATGCATTTACAGAAGTTATCACTCAGGTTTGCTTAGGATTAGGAGCTGGGTAAGAAATTTGTTCAAAACATTTCGTTTTACATCTGGAAGAGAAAAATGCTTCTGTCAATCCCTTCCTGGTTTACTGAAAGATCTGTGTGTTTGATAGTTGCCAAATAGTTACATTGTGATGGTGGTGATTTAAATGAGGGAAAGAAATGCTGATGTTAATAAATTAGCAAAGATTAATATTGGAAGCAAGAGGTGGATTTATTTTTTTTTTAGATCTGTATAAATTCTGTAGGAATTACTAAACTTATAAAATATGAGCTTACTAAATTTTGAATTATACCACCTTTCAAAGGATGATATTTAGGGAATCCAGCATATTTTACTGGAAATTTAAGAGAAGCAGTTTATTGAGATACGTACATTTTGATAAACCTAGATTTTTACTTTTCCCATTGTAATCTGCTTCTGTGTTTTTCTTATGCTACTACTGACAATTTCAGAAATAACTAGGAATTGCAGAAGAAAGCCCCTGATACTTAAACTCCATCATACAATGCTTAAACAAGTTTGTCAGTCTGAATTAATCAGTTGTAAGATTTGTTCTCTGGCTTACAGATAAAATGAGCTAATAAAATACAAATATTTTGTTTTGCTGTAGTTGAGGTTCTTGTAAATTATATCAGAGTCTTAATTGTAAACCCAATCCTAATACTTTTAAAGTAAGGTGTCACCTTAGCATAAAAAACCCTGACTGAAAACTTGTTAAAGTGATGTGGGATCTAATAGCCTCATTGAGGGTCACATAGAAGAGTGTAGTTTTGGCTGCATTGACCAAGTCTTGGTAGAAATGAACCCAAATACATTGAGTATGAGATACAATAACCAATTTCCGCAAAAAGATTTGTCTAATATACTAGCAAGATTTGTATCTAACACAAGAAACTCAAAGTGATGCAAAATATAAGATCTCGTATATGATGAAGCCTTAGCTGCTTCTTTTATCCAAAGACAGGAAACATTTGGCAAAGGTCTTAAAGTCCAGGGTATAAAATATTGAACACTTCTTTTCATAGTTGATTTCATTATATTATGTCCTCACATCTTCAATTTTAGATTCCTTATGTATAAATTTTTTTTTTTTTTTAAACTTTAAGAATTTTTTTTTCCCTAATAAGAAAAAAATAGACTTGGTGGTGAAACCTGGAAGTGCTGTGTGATAAGGATGTCAATTTTTTCTCTAACTATTAAAACATTTTCTGCAGTGCTCAGTGAAAACTAGAATTAATCTGAATGAGGATTGAGCAATTTCTGCATATATTATGTCAAAATTGGCAAATTACAATGCAGGGCAAAATGCTGACAGAGCAACTTTGTCTTTACTTGAATATTCTCTTTTTTTTTTTTTTTATGGCACATGTATATTTCTGTGTGTAAAGTGGGATAGTGCTCTGACAAAGATCAGCTGCTTTATATTTCATTTTGCCCATGTCTGCTCTGGTTCAGAATACCTGCATCTATATTCTGCAGTGTGCGCAGAACTGCTTGTTTTCCTCAAAGCTGCTCTGTGGCTCACTTATCATTGCATCTGCATACTTAAAACTATACTGAATTTATTTTACGCTGCTTCTGTAAGATAACACAGCCTTTTTATTTGTTTATGGAAGGGGAATTAACATGTGAAATGATTAAGGCTAAAGCAGTTGAACATCTAGGTATCTAGCTCTTCACATGCAGTATGGGACAGAAAAATGTGATTTTTCATGGTACTGTGTTCATTTTTGTAGCCCTCTTCAAAAAATGAGAAGAAACTTGTGGGTGTTTTTGGTTTGTGGTGGGGTCTGAAATTTATTTTAAAAAATATTTATTTTCCATTTTTGCAAACGTCAGAATCCTTCTTTCTGCCACAGATGACTTTATGTCAATGTGGACATCTTTTCTGCTTAGCACTTCTGCAAGAAAAAGGCTCAATTCAGCACCTGCAAAGGACAAGCCCCACAGCTGTAGTTTGTAGACACTTTGACTTAAGTGATTTGGGAGATCCTGCTTATTCTGTAGACCTAGATTTTTCTTTTCTTTTTTAAACTTGTCCATCTGGGAAAAGTTGGCATTTTTTATGCTTGTGTCTGTACAGTTATTGTGTGTGTGTGCAGATATATAGATATAAATAGAGAGTATATATATATATTCCTTTTTTAGGTGGTTGGTTTGTTTACGTTATTAAAGACGTAATCCATTAACTGGAATAGCAGTAATCTTTTCATATGCCATATATGGAATCTTAATATCCAGAATTTCAGAGTTGGCTATTACCTTCTGTATCTATGATTGAGAGAGAAAATGTAGGAGTATAGTGGACTTCACAGCTGTTCACAGTTGCTTGTTCTAACTACAGGCTTCTCCCAGCTTTAGTTTATTTCCGGCTTCTACCACTACTGGAGTTCTTCTGTCCCATCCTTCCCCCTCAGCAGGTTTCTGTTACCCTGACACTTCCACAGTACTTTTCTCTAACCCCCATTTGTGTTGGCTGCCTCTGCCATCTCAGCTCATCCCTGTGTGCCTGCGAGCCGCTGTTGCAGCACTGCCTGCTCAGTTCTTGTGCCATTTGCTGTAACAACTCCCAGTCAAGAGGATGAACAGCCGTAAGTGAAATCCATCTCAGCCACTTCAGCTTACAGCTGGAGCGCCCTCCATGGCTCTCTGGGACTAGTGCGTGCTTTCTTCACCGGGTGCATGGACGCCAGGTAAGGAAGGGTATGAGAGTTCCCTTCATTCAGTCGGGAGAAAAGAGTGCTGCAGGCCTCCCCAAAAGGATGCCTCTCAGTAAGATTCTTCCCTGCCAACTCTTTTTGTTTTGTTTTGTTTGTTTGTTTTAAAAATGCTGCTAACATAATTATATTTTCATGAGAGCAGCAGCCACACTGGTTCAGATGAAGGAGACTGGTTAGCCTAGTTAACAAAACTGTATTTATCTTAGATAGAATTAGAAGTCTATAAATTAAGCTGTGTGGAGTGAAATGCTGAAGTACTTGCTGGGAACGGGGACAAGCATGGAAAAGCACGAAAATAGTTCTCCAAAAATTAACCCTGGAAGAAGGAATATGATAAGGATGGTGAGAAGCCTGTTGTATGATAGAAATCTGCAATTAAATACAGACTCTCTTAAACATGGGAAAAAAGCAGCATGGACCCTTTCTTCTTGGCCCTTTTTTTTTCTTTTTCTTTTTTTCCTTTCTGAGAAGCAAATATTAGAATATTGCTGGGGAAGCAGTGGCAGTTACTGACCCAACCATAGTGATATGGCTGACAAAAGAAATAAGATTATTCTGTTGCACTTTCAGTTCACCTCTTGTTTTCTGTTTCCATGGATATTCAGGAAGAGGGGCAATGTAGAATTAGCATTTTCCAATGAATGAGTAATTATACCAGAAATTTCCTGTTGATCTTGACAACTGATTCCTTCTTTTTAAGGAATATGCATTGGTAGCTTTAGGATGTTGAATCATTAAATTGGAAAATGCTAATTGGAAAAGGCCTCTAGGATCACTGAGTCCAACCTTTGACCAAACACCACCTTGCCAACTAGACCATAGCACTGAGTGCCACATCCAGTCATTTCTTTAACACTTCCAGGGATAGTTACTCCACCACTTCCTTGGGCAGCCCATTCCAATGCTTGACAACCCTTTCAGTGAAGAAATTGATGCCTTAAATCCCTAATGGTTTTTTATTTTTCTAATATTTGTAAGCCTTTTAAGTTTTATAAGTAGATTTTAAAAGCAGCAACCCTCTCTCCCTTGTCCCTTTCCCTGTAGCACCCTAGTTTACACATTCCTTAACCCTCTTACCCCATTCTATGCTCCCTATATCACTCCTACCCCCGAATCCAGTAGAAATGTTTAGTCTTTTGTCAAGGCAAGGCCTAGATTGTTTGGAGAATGCTTGTATCTTGGCCTAAACCGCAGAACACGGTCAAGAACTGGGTGACTATATACCCTTTGTGCTCTGAAGATGGTGAAGATTGGATGAAGAGAGGGTCCCGAAATACATCCCAGACCCATTTTCAGGGGGTGGACCCGGGGCGGTCCAGAGTAAAGGCCACAGGGTGGACACATTTGGGATTGGATGGATGGTATTATAAAATGTAACATCTCGGGCGCAGCGGCGTGCGCGTCGTAACATCTTTGCCTTGGCATAATAAATCCTTTCCTTATCTCACCCCTAATTAACTGCTCCAGAGATTTTTTTGAAGCACCTAAATCCCACAGCATCAAAATCCTTCCTGTGACTGTCTTTTAATACCATATTACTAGAAGTAGGACTGTGCTGATTTATTTTCCCTGATGTTTTTGCAGTGTAAAGCAATATGATTTAATAGCACACTTCTGAATTACATGGAAATATAAATTGAATACAAAAGTTAGCAGTAGCATAGAGCAACACTTAATGAAGGCATTTGAGTTCAGGTGGTCACTGTACTTAATTGAATCCATCACTGGATTTCCTCTCACTGGATTAGAAAACTGTACCTGTTATTGGAAAAATATTGCAGCACAAACAGTGATTGTTGTGTAGTTATACATATGTTTAAAAGCTTATTGAAATTGAATACTGCAATCATATAGTTTTATTCACAGAAGCAGGTTTTATCTTTTATTTCATAAGCCTCCACAGATCTCAGAGTACGTGCTGTGACCTTTTGGGGTTATTTATCTTCTTTCTTGTATGCACTAGAGCTTGTGTGCTTTAATCCGTGTTTGCTGAGAAGCAGCCAAATTGCCTCTTCTGTACCAATCTATCTTTTTGTGTGTGTGTGATCCACGTTCTGATTGATGTATTGAAGGTTTTGTAGAAAAAATGTGAGTCATCTGTTTCAGTATGTTTGTTAAATAGATGTTAAAATTTTACGGACACCCAGATGCTATTTATAAGAATATACTTAAGTGTTTAAATGTGCTTTAGCTTGTTAGGATGGGTGAGATGTGGTGCCCTTTTCATGTATATGTTCCCTCAGTTTGCTAATCCGAGGCTTTCAGATCCAACTATATAAACCATTGACAAATTGATGGAGATAAAATAAATCTGATTTATTCAGTTTTCTTGTGTGTGTAAGTAGGTCTGAAGGACTGAGGAAAAAAAAGCAAGTTGCTTGTGGTCTTTTGAAAAGTCTTGTGAAATACTGGAGTAAATAACTGTTTCTGATATGGGATCTGATTATGCACTAGAGGATTGAAAGACAAAAAAGCCGTTTAGCATCACTAGAGCTTGCATGAATGAAGTCATGGCCAAGACTTGATGACAAAAAAGTGCGTCCAAATTGTTCTTTCAGATCTTAGGTACTGATGTAAAATCTGAAGTTCACAATTTAAAAATTCAATCTGATACAAACTTCTTTCTACAATTACATTAATAGCAACTTCAAAACTTTTTTGTTCCTAAGGTTGCACACTGTGATCTCTCCCTGTAACACTAGTGGCAAAAAACCCAGCAGTTTTATCCTGAGTTTGTGAAACACTTGTCTAGGCATTTTTGTAGTCAGTATTGCTGGTATATAGCTGTCTAGGTCAGAAAGGAAAGATAGCAAGACAGACCAAGTGGAAGACATCACTTAGAACAATGATAAATTAGTTTATGCTGAATAATTTCAAGGTGCAGTCAGCTTTGTTAGTTAAGATTTTGCCTCAAACTTTTCTGAGAGGCAAAATGACTTATTCTTTGTTAAAGTGTAATAAAAATGTTTTATTTTAAGAACTAATGAAATTAGTCAAAATATTTACTTTGCATATTTGCATATGTATATGATTTTCCCTTTTCCACCTTATTTATAGGGGATTTATAGAGTTTTCCACATTGGTATAGTGTGTTACGCTAGAAACCTTAGGTAGAATCACAACCCTTTTTTATGGCATTGCACAAATAAATTCCTATTTATAATGAGGCCAAACTAAGCGCAGTAGACTAAATTATTGATACAAAAACCTGCATGTAGTTAGAAACAACATTACTTTTTCCCTAGGTTCTTGCTGTCTCTGATCTCCTATAGTGTGTTCCTTTTTTTTCCCCCACTGCTTTCTCAAATTCTGATTTTGTGCAGGTTGTGTGAGGATTTACTTAAGTGCAGACTGTTTGTAAAAGCAGTATAAAGTTCTGGGCCGATACACAGTTGTGGGCAAGGCCCTGGGATTCTAAAAGGATGTTGGTTTAAGGGAAGGAAACATATAATAAGACATCTAAAAAAAGCGACCTCTTGAAAAGTCTGAACAAATCATGCTTGTTTACTGACAAGAGAAACAAATTTTCATATATGTAAGAGACTGATGCCAGGAGAGAAGCAATAATCCGCTTTCTATTCATAATGGGTAGGACAAGAGGCTTAATGTACAGCTAGAAGAATGTGGGTTAGATGCTAGAAAAAAAAAGAAAGACAAACAGAAAACAGACAAAGATAGGGCAGAATACTTCAGAGCAGCAAGATAGTGAGCTCCAGAGTAGGTTACTTGGAGACTGAGGAACAGATTGGAAAATTCTCTGTCTGGATTACCATGGAGTGAGGCCTGGGCTACCTGACATCTTCAGGTCATCCTCTGTGCCTTTTTTTTTTTCTCCTTTTGTTTTGTTGTTGTTGTGGTTTTTGGTTTTTTTTGTTTTTTTTTTTTTTTTGAGTTAGGACTTGCATTCCTTATAAGGATCCATACTGTATATTATGAGTATATGATAGTATAAAGTTCCCATATTTTTATTTGCAATAACATTTTGCAGGCCAGTAAGCCTTGCTGTCCAGTGGATGTGTGTATTTTGGTATTTATGCTCTCTAAATTAGGATAATTTTTGTACAGCTCCTGCTTTTGTATGCTGGAGGAGTAGCTGTATGCCTAATGAAATGGTTTCCTACAAAGCAATCAAGAAACAATTTTGTTTCAGAGGCCAGTTCTGCTTCTTCGCTTAATCTCTTTTCAGATACACCCTTGGAGTACAGGTGGTGTTAAGGAGGAGATGAATATCTGGAAAATGGCAATTTAGGAGCATAAGATGCATTTACATTCAGTCTGGGAATATACTTGCTGCCTGTGAGTCAGCAGTGTCAAACAACTATGCGGCTGAAGAGAAAATGATAAAATAAAAAGGACTGAAGTGACAAAATGAGTGCAAATTATGTAATCAATGTTTCTCCTTTTATCAAAATAGTTATTTCTAACCTAAATGAGCTTTGCCAGCTAGCAGTAACATTTTGAAGTATTAGAGTAATAAGCATTCATTGAATTTTGTTAGTTTTGATGTAGCGTTAATTTTCAGTAATACTGTGTTAATATCTACGTGACATCACAGCTACTGAGTAGTAGAAGTACTGAAAAAGGTTAAATTTTTTTTTTAAGATACGTACGGGAATAAAAGCCTTTCTATGAAGTGAGATCAGATTGGAGAAATGTATTGTTATTTCATGGAGATCCCTTAGTTCTATGTAGAAAAGTTGGGTGACTTACTGAAAATGTGGTATCTGTAATGGTGCTGTGTGATGCTGTGTGGTTTATTACTGCTAATTTATTTACCTTGGCACTGATTCATATGCCCTAGCAATTCTGAGGTCTTGCAGGACCATTACATTGTATGGGTTAAACTCTGTATAATACAGGCTTTTTCTGACTTTTTGCAGCTACCTTTGTGTTAGGCTAGTTACTTACCAGGGAGTGCAGCTTCTAGAAGTGTTTGGTCTTTGTTTACAGATGTGGAAGTACCAAGAAGATGTATTGCACTCTAACTTCATCAGTAGCTAATGGTCCTCATTGCTGAAAAATGTAATTAAGCTCTATTTCTAATATGAATTTGTCTGGCTTCAGTTTCCAGGCATTGCCTCTGGTTTCTTCTTCAGAGCTCCAATGCTTTATTCTTAGTGAGATGTTTTTACTCTGTAATGAAGTCACCTTTCAATACTCTTGTTCTAAACTAATTAGACATCTCTTTAACTCTTGCTGTAAGGCATTTTCTCTACCCCTTTGTTATTACTGCATCTATATGAATTGTTTTGGTTGTATTTTTATTAAAAGGTTTAAAGGAGAATTGCACATACACTGTTAACATCTGCCTCCCCAGTGCAATGCAACATACTAAAATCAATACTCCTGCTGTTTTCCTGTTGATTTATCAAAAGGATTTTTCTGTACTACTGTGTCATCATCCTAGGAGCTCAGATTCACCTACTAGCTCACCAGGAATTTTTTAGAGATGTTCCTCTTCAGAACATGTGTCGAGTTCTGTAGAATAGGTTAGAGTATTATATGCCCAGCTATAAACTTTAGGTGAATTCCCTGGTCCCTCTGCCAGCTGTGGCTTGTATCAGCAGCAACTGTTTGTCTCCTGGATCATTGATGAACTATCAAGTAGCAAAGGACCAAGAACTGTTCTTGCTGGGTCCTACTGAGTTACAACTTTGTGTTTAATAATGTCTTTTTAAAACTTAATTATGTTTGCAAATTACTTGATTTTTAAATCAAAATAAGGAGTGGATAAAACCATTTCTCTTTGAAAATGCCAGGTATATTTTATCAGCACTCTTTTCACATTTGGTAATAGAGTCCCCTTTTCTAGGCGTTGACTTTTTTAGCTGTGGACTGTAGCAGAGCCACTAAGTTGATCACAGGGCTAGAGAACCTCTTGTATGAAGAGAGGATGAGAGAGTTGGGTCTGTTCAGCTTGGAGAAGTGAAGGCTCCAAGGAGACCTTATAGAACCTTCCAGTACCTAATGGAGGCCTACAAGAGAGCTGGAGAAGGACTTTTTACAAGGCGGGAATGGTCTTAAGATGAAGGAGGGCAGGTTTAGATTAGGAAGAAATTCTTTACTGTGAGGGTAGTGAGGCACTGGAACAGGTTGCCCGCTGGGCTTGTGGACTCCACATCCCTGGAAGCATTGAAGATGAGGCTGGATGGTGCTCTGAGTAACCTGGTCTAGTGGAAGGTGTCCCTGTCCATGGTAGGGGATTTAGAATTAGGTGATCTATAAGGTCACTCCTTCCAACCCAAATAATTCTACAATTCTATGACTTCTTGTGTACATATATTAATTTTAATGCTGGCAAGCCTATATTTGGATATATTAATTGTAGATATTTAAGAATTTTGTAACTTGACATCTGAAGCTGCTTTTTCAAAACCAAGATTAATAAAGAAATCCTCCAGTGATGTTCAGAGCAAAATTTCCATTGACTTCTGTGAGGCCCATATTGTACATACCTGGACTTAGGTATGCAAAGCCTTTATATCTGGACGCTCTAAATACCTTATATATCCAGTTTTGTTTCTACTTAATAATTTAATTTATTGAACGGTTTATTCAAATACTAATCTAGAAAAATAATAGGCCTCTTCCTGTCACATTGGCCAACTAATAGTGTCTTAGGAAGTATTTTGCTTTCTTAAGTATTTGGATGTGATATCTTAAATGGGGAGACTTGGGAAAAATGTTTGCCTTTCCTTTCTGTGCTGAAAGCTACCTTTCCAGTCCTCTTGTGGTTACAGAGCAAATGCACGTGTATGCGAGCAAGAGCAAAGTGGGTTGCATTAGCAATGACCAATATAAAGGCATTCTGAGGAGGGTCCATAACTTACTGTCAGTGCCTACTTGAGTGTTACAATCTCTAAAAAGTTGAAATTGGCAGGTTGATTCGAGGCAAGGCTGTGCCTGCATTGCCACTGGGGTTCAGTTCTTGCAAATGGCAGTTAGGTGATCCCAGGGGAGCTGCCTGGAGCTGTTCAGAAGATGGATGATGCCAGGGATGTGTCTGCTGCTTGCCCTTCATGGGAGGCGAAGGAATGTACATGCTTGATGTACCTTCAGAGGGTGGAATATAGCACCTTGATGGACAGTTATTGAAGCCCTTTTCTTGATGGTAAGTACTCTGGTTGTGTGGTTTGGTCTTTTTAAAAAAAAGTGTTGTTTATGGAGATGGAGGAGAGTGGAAGATGGCAATGAAAAAGGCGGGTCTTGGAGTCAAAGGGAGAGCAAACCCATTTTTGACATGCAGAGTATGCCAATAATTTATTCAGTGAACATGTAACATGTTTATTTAACAACCATGTTTAGCTTATATTTTTGAGTATTAAATGACTTAAGATTTCTTATTATATTATAGTTCTGTTTTATTGCAGTAGTTACTCTTCAACGATTTCTTGTAAAAGTATATTCCCATTTCCAAGCATTTTATGATAGACATGCCTTTTTTTAGCCCCACATGTGAGTAGAAATGCTTTTTTTAGGTTTTAGTGTTATTCTTTCTTTCAGCATCCCTGATAATGATCACTCTTAGGCTACAGAATTATATTAAACCCTGAACACTCTTTCTTCATATGCTTTTAAAAAATATATTTTGGAAATATTTTTCTTACTTAATGCACTGTTTACAATAACTGGTATAGATTTATGGGTAAAATTCATCACTTTTTAAATTTCATAATTGCTAGTTTGTAAGTCACTACCATTAGTTTCCTAGTTCTGTGTTGTGTTGGAAAAAATGTTATCTTCCTACACTTATAAAGAAACTAGAGCAGTAGATACAAAATGAGTGGAGAAACTTCACATATCTTTTGTTTTTCATGTTTAATTTTTTTACCTGTTTAATTTTTTTTACCTGTTTTACAGATTACTTATAATTATACTTCATATTAATACTTCACTGCTTGTTGCTTTAGTAGTGGAAGTCACTCGTGCTTCTGTTTGGATTGATGATGACTACTGCTATGGGTTTATTGTACAGGATGTAGATATTTAAGTTTTACCATTCTCCCTTATATGCCTTTGCCTGCAGGAAAGAAGTAGAATAGGAAAAAAAACCCCAAAGCTCATTTTTTCCCTTGGTATTGCAACTTGTCCTTGGAATGTTATTAGTTCCATTTGCACCTACAGCTCAGCTTGCACACTTGTGTATTTTGTGCTCTTCCAAACGTTTGGACATGAAGTAATGTGCGAGGAACATGTAGCAGAACATGAATGTTAAGAAGTTGAAAGCATGAGTGGCAGTTCTTTACAATCTGACAAACTTGTTTCCTGCTAATTGTACATGTTCCAATTATGTTTGAGGGAAATTTAGCTGGAATCACTCTAGAAGTTGAATCCAGTAAGAAAGACTTAGGGAATGCAGAAGTTTAAAATTGATATGTAGCAGCAAAAAATTAATCCAGGAATGTGACTCTGGGGCAGTTTTAAGTGATATGCCAAAGTAGGCAATCTTGTCACGAGCATGACGACTTCTCTCCAGTCTCTGCTGGACTTTATACATCTGAAATCCCGTGTGTCTTTTCTGGGCATCCAGAGACATGTATGTATTTTTTAAATTTTTTTTTTTTTCAAATTACGAATTTCCCTGGAGTTCAGCTGATCAAATTGGTTATGCTGCCATGGTGCTGGGAAGGCTCACAGGGTTGTACAGGTACAGGTGCTTGCTGTGTTTGAGAGCTGATACAGAAGGAGACCCAGGCTGACTTTTGGATGACTTGCGTCTTTGTGGGAGGAAATTTTCAGAGGAAACAAAACATTATTTGCAGCAAATCTCTTTGTAAATAATACTGGTTTTGGATGGGTTAATTTTCTTTATAGTAGCCAGTATTGGGCTATGTTTTGGATTTGTGCTGAACACAGGGTTGATAATGAAGAGATGTTTTTGTTATTGCTGAGCAGTGCTTACACAGAGCCAAGACCTTTTCTACTTTGCATACTGCCATGCTGGCAAGGAGGCTGGATGTGCATGAGAAATTAGGAAGAGAGACAGCCAGGACACCTGACTCCAACTTACCAAAGGAATATTCCATACCATATGGCATCATGCTCAGTATATAAAGTGAAGGAAGAAATAGGAAGGGGGGGATGTTTCGAGTTGATGGCATTTGTCTTCCCAAGTCACCATTATGTGTGATGGGGCCTTGCTGTCCTGGAGATGGCTGAACACCTGCCTGCCCATGGGAAGCAGCGAATTAATTCCTTGGTTTGCTTTGTTTGCGTGTGTGACTTTTGCTTTCCCTATTAAACTGTCTTTATCTCAACCTATGGGTTTTCCAGTTTTTACTCTTCTGATTTTCTCCCTGATCCTGCTGAGGGCTTGTTTGCTGGCTGAGGTTAAACTATGAGAAATGCTGAAGGTAAGTTCACTTAAATCAGAGGTGAGCAACCCAAGTGCTATGATAAACTGGCTCCTGGTGTAACAGAAATCTGTGTGCCCCTAGAGGATGGTGACCCGTGTTGAGAGGGTGACTTTCGTCTGGGCAGTCTTGGGGAAGGTAAATGTCACCAGCTGGCCCATCTGTAGTCCTCCCAAACTATAGGAAGTTGGTAGCAGGTTCATCTCAAGCTGTGGTTCACAGTTCCTTCCTCTGAATGGCACATGGCAAGAATTGGGAACAGTCTATCACAATATGCTCTTTGGAATATGGTTTGAAATTACTGAGCCATAATTTAAATGTCCCTGAAGCCAAGTGTAGAGTTTCATAGTTATGCAATTTTCTTTTTATGTAAGTTCTTTGCTCTCTCCTTTGCCCTTCTTCCTTGTAAACAAAATAGAGAATGATGAACACATTTGAAAGAAATGTGCTTTGGCAAATGGAAAGCAGAAGAAGTAGATAGAAAGCTATTTTACAAAACATCAGTATTATAACAAACACTGGAGTAAAATGTTAACTTGTTTTTGCAAAACATTGTCTTAAATTGGCTGCTTACCCAAGAGCTGAATAAGGAACTACCCTTTCTAGGCAGTAAGTCACCTAATAAGGCAGACTTATATGACATACTGCTTTTAGCTGATAAATTGGATAAGCAGTTATACTTTATTTCAGGATTTAAATAAGATTTATATCTCATATATTAAGAAGACATTTGTTTTGATGCTGTGTAATGCAGTGATTTGCATGGTATGCTTCCTTCATTGCTACTTCATTTACCTGTTTGTTTGCTGAATTACAAACCCTCAGGTTTTACTTCTGTTCATTCAGGAATGTGAGACATGAAAAAAAATACATGTCCATACATCACAACTAAGAGTAAAGGCTCTTATGCTTATATTCCTTATACTCTTTTTGTCATATGTTTTAAAGGAGCAAGCAGGAGAAAAAGAGATCAAAATGAAAACTGAGAAGCAATCAGCTAAAATTCTTTTAATGAGAAAATTTAAATTCATAAACACACTGCTCAACTGAATTTTTATTTAATATCAATCTCTAAGTGTAGTTTAAATATTTAGAATAGGTAAATAAAGGTGAGACTAAAAGGGAACATATTTGGTAAATGTGGTTGAGCGTATAGTGACTGTATGTGTGGAGAAGGATAAACCTGGCATCCAACCTGGCCACAGGTTCAGTTGGATGGGGATTTGAGCAATCTGATCTAATGAGTGACATCCCTGCCCATGGCAGGGGGATTAGAACTAGCTGATCTTCAAGGTCCCTCCCAACCCAAACCAATCAATGATTCTAGGATAAATGAAAAAAAAAAGGAATGTAACTTTTGTTGTACATTGAAACCCTTGAGGAAATATTTGAAGCAAAGAATAAAATTCAAACTCTTGTTAAAAAAGAAAAGTTCAAGTGCTGGAAGTTAAGAGCACTAATATACCCAAGGGAAGGCAAGACAGGAGGGGCTAAAGAAATGAGTAACTACACTGATTCATTATATCTAACCATATCTATCTCTATCTTTAGTAGTGTACCAAAAGAAAAGTTCACTCTGGAAAGCTTGTATGCTAGAGAAAGTCTTTACTACTTAAGGCAGTATTTGAACAAGTACAATTTGAACAAGTACATTAAAGATGAGCTAGAGAATGTTTAGATTTAGCCAAATACATCTCATCTCAACACAAGGATTGTACAAAAGACAGAAGATACCTTTGCCTCTTTGCTGATGGGAATTAAATCTTCACCTCAAACTGTGCTTGCAAAGCTGATAGTATTTTTAAATGGTTATAAATTTTTTTAGTCATTAGTTAGATGCATCAAAAACTTCCCACCTCTCTTCCCTCTGCCAATACTTTAAATATTTTACTGAAAGTGGAATGTTTTTAACTGTTTTCCACTTTCCATTGTAATACCCTAAATTTTGTACACATTTTAGCTCTACCTATTACAATTGCATTATATGGTAAGTAATATATTCAAGAGCTTTCAAAGCTTGACATTAGCAAATTAGGTCTTCTCTTTGACAAGTCTAGGAATGCCCTACCTGTCTGTGGTCAAGGTGTGTTACGTGTTTCTTGTATATGTGTCTGTGTAAAATTGTGAATTTTTTGACCTCAGTAATGCTCTCCTGCCAAGTGGCTGCCCATTATATTTTGAAATGCTTAGTGGCAAATTTCTCTGAGGAGTTGCATGGCCTCACTTCTGACTATATTAATTCTTTTTTATATGAATAACATTGGAAGCTTTGATAATAAATAGCCAATTTAATTTGCTCATTGCTGCACCTCTAGACAAATGGCATTGCTCTTCTTTTGACCAGTACATTATAGGAACTGTAAGACCTAGTGATTAATTATTATCGGAAGGAATTTGGTCTAGCTATTTGTAGATAAATCCTGAAATGTTTGGCCTCTGAATGTGGACATTTTTCCTGGTTATTTACATTGTGGTGTAGCACAATGTAAGGAGGATCTTTCTTCTTGTGCCTAAGTAGCTTTCAGTCTTGACTCTCATTTCATAATAGATACTTGTATCAATTTTATTTTTATATAGCTATTCAAACTGATGCCAAAGTAGCTTTAGTTCTATAGTGATGGGAACATAATTCAAAACGTTCTCATATAGTGGGGCTTGTGTGTGTGCTTGTTTCCTGCCATGCTTCTAAAACAAGAGTGAAATTACAGATTTTATAAAAAAAATGCTTCAACAATTCTGGGAAAAAAACCCAAAACAGTATAAAGTTTGTCAACGCTGATTATTGCAAGATGGCAGTGAAAGTTCACCTTTGATTGTGTTTTTTCTTAGTATAAATGAAAAGTTACATGTCTTAATTGTGCAAAGGTATGATAGCAATATCTATTCCTTATGCTAGCCAAACTCCCAACAAGCACCAGTGCATCATAGGAAAAGGAAAATGCAAGTCAATGCAGGGCCTAACTCTATTCCCTCTAAGCTAAATTTCTAAGGCATATTTTTTTATGAAACTAGAGAAATCAATACAAATTATTCTCTTCTGTGACACGTGTGCATGAAATAATTTAAAAAATCACACTTTTTTATGTTAAGTATTTCATGTTATGTTCCAAGATGGAGGAATAAGAGGCCAAGATCTCTACAAAAAGGATGAGTACATTCACAGCAAGAAGTGAGATATATAAATTGGAGGTCACAAATGTTTTTATTAAAAATAGCATCGAGCTGTCGTGTGATAATTTTTGCATTGTTTACTTCATTCATCTTCCTAAAGACAGAAGTGAAGTATGATTTTGCTTTCCTCCTGTAAACTTGAGTAAGATACAGAAGGAGAAAACATTTTCAGATAAGTTGTTATTGCTTTTGCTTTTATCAAATTAATATTTACAGATATTTTCTTAAGGGTTGTGGAAATTGGCAGGTATAGCAGGAATTGGGCAGTAAACATGTTTTTATATATAAATATATGTAAAATAGATATGCAAATTGTCATAAACATCAAAGTAAAACCAACTTGCTGAGCTGAGATAATGTTTCAATTATTTTTAATAATGCAATTATTAAGTGTTTTACAAAACTAGATATAATTTTGGTATTAATTGCCAGGAGACCAGATCATAAAATTTCCAGATGGCATACAGAATTAGAATAAAATATGTCTTCTGTACCTGCAGAGCAATCCAACTGTCTTGACATACAGATGCAATTATCTTTAAGACATATTTGAATTAACTTCTGCTGCATTACTGGGCTTGAAGGGAGGTTATGTAAAACTGCACCTCGTCTTGTTTCAGATTAAAAGAAATTTCTGCTTCTATCTGGATTTTTTTTCCTGTCAATTCACATCTACTGAAATCTCCCCCCTGCTTACACAATAAAGTTTCCAAACTGATTAGATAATTTTGAGTGCCTAACTTGCTTTAAGATCTGATTTTTGAGAAGGAATTGCTGCTCCTTATTTTCTGAAAATTGAGCTTGTTTAAAGTAATAAAAAGTTTGAATTACTTTTTTTAAAAAAACAGTCTTTTCCCCTTGAACACTGATGTATAAAAAACTCAAAACATTTCTACACCAAGATTTAGTGCTTCCAAGTTAATTAATTTCTTGAAAGGACAAACAAGATATTTTTACTATCTGGTCAGGAATTGATGAATTGTGAAGGAAATGTGAATGTGGTCATCATAAAGTAAGCAGTGGCTGGTCTTCATTATCAACACTTACTCAGCTGTGCTTGAGGTATGAATGTGGAGGCTTACATGCGACAGTGCCCTCTACCCTCCAGTCTCATTGCCTGCCAAGGAGCAAAACAGTCTTATTGCATCCCCCTAGTGCTCAGCATAGCACCTGTTCCATGAGAACAAACCACCCATCATTCAGTTTCTCTAAACCTGTGGGTTCTTTCTGGTCCCAAAAGGTGGTACTGTGTGAGCCTTTTGCTAGAGCCCTTAGGTGTCACAAGAGACAGATTTGGACAGTAGTTAGGGACTCTTATACAGTTCAGAAGTCCTCTGGAAATATTGTGGTCTTAGCTCTTAGAGTAATTAATTCTTTTCCCATTTGAGGTTCTTGGAAGCCCTGGAGCATAGAGATCATTGACAGTCTTTCACTGGAAAAACACCATAGACCTTTGGTCAGGATAATGATGTCTGCATTGCTAGATCACACCCTGCTTGGCAGCAAGAGGTGCTCAGTGTTTTGTCCTGCACTGTTGTGTGAAGTTGGTCATGCTGGCCCTGCCCCAGCTCACCTGCCCTCACCATGCCACCTTTCTATGGCAGGAGGTCCAACACATGCAGCCAGCACTGGCACAGGGTCTTGAGGCTCGGGGAAGAAAGGAGAAACAGGCATGAGAACAAACCTTAGCTCCTGTTTTGGAAGTTGACATCATCCGGGGTTACCAGGCAGCCCTGTGTGACCTGCCTTTTCCAGAACGTGCCTGTGACTGCCTCTGCCTCCTCTGCAGCTCTGTGTACCTGTGTCATGCCTTATAACCACACAGACCAAGTGTGCTCCAGTACGACATAATGTGCACGAGTTGCCCTGAGTTGGCTTTACCTGGTAGCTCAGTTAACCTTATGGAGATGCTTATTCCCTTTCACCATTAGATGGAGCAAAGAGCTGTTCTCCCCCTCGATGCCTCAGAGCTGAGAGGTCTTTGCTTAAGCTCCTCCTGGGAGCGAATGAAGCCTCACGACTTGCAAGGGCTATGTGTTTGCTTCAGTTCGGAAAAACAAAGTGCCCAGTGCAGAATCCCAGAGTGTTTTACCATCTATTTCAAGCTGCAAAACTAAGTATATAGTCCATTAATACCGTCTGTAGTGAAGTGGCTTTTTTGCATAATTGGTGCTGAAAACTTAAGTTATTAACCTGCTACATTGAGAAGTGTAGTTCTTGAGATTTGCAAATCATTTTCCATTGGAGCATCTTTACATGCTGTGAAGCTATACTTGATGCCTTGTTTTGTGTGATAGCTGCTTTTTAAAAGGTCCTTATTTCTCCATTAACTCTTTAGGTGTTCGTAAGGAGGAAGGCAATGAACATGGAAAGGAGCAGGATGAAAGCCTGCTTATGCCCGGCTGTATTTGAAGTTGTATGTGATTTTCTGTATATGTATGCATGTCCCATTGCGTTGTGTTTGTTTTGAAAGAACAGTTGCTTGATCAAAATAGTATTTCTTTCTGACTGTTCCACCCTGAAGCTTTAGTTGTGTCTGGTAAGTGTGGAGTTGTTTATGCATTAAGTTTGGGACTGAGAGCCAGGTTTGATGTCTGGCTCCTGGCTAAGCTTTTCCACTCTGGGTACCTTACAGTGTGATTAGTTCCTTCCACTGCTTGTTCTTTCCTGTTTATATGTTTATTAGGTTTTTTCCCCTATGCTGAGCAAGTATTTGAAAATGAATATTTGATTAGTTATTCTTTTGCTAAGCCACTGGAGTCTCATAGCTATAGCACATCCTGCAAAAGGACTGCTGTAAAACTGACTTGGGGTATTTAGTATATGAATAATGATCTAATGTAAATCTTGCTGAATGCATCTTGTTCTACTGTGCTTGAAAGTGCATAGTCACACTGTATTGTAATAATTTGCTAGCATTTTTCTACTCACACAGCATTTATTGAGATGGTATTACATCAGATGTTCTATTTTTTTATGAGGTAATAGGGTTATACCATTTAGCAAGGCCTTGGCCACAATTTTATGATGACCTGCCTTAATTCATAAAAAACTGTTCTTGCATATCTAGCTAAATCAGTAAGAAAGGCTGTAGTTACTTACACGGTTTTTTGAGTAAAAACAGAGATGAGTTGTCTGCTCTTTGCAGTTTTAATGGTGGTTGAACCTCTTTGGGGTCATCAGACATCTGTTGCAAGGTAGGATCTTGTTCTGTGGAGGAGACAAAGCTGTTTGGCAAACTTGCTGCTAATGCACAAAGCTCTGCAAATTTGTACAAAAGAACTGTAGGAGACAGGGGTTTTGGAGGATGAGACAAAGATATTATGATGGGATTTTGTGCATAGTTCAGTGTTTGGACATAATCTAGTTCATTATTGCATTGACTATAAGTGCTGTAGAAAGATTTCTACAGGCTTACCAGAAGTAATGTGATCTGTGGATAGCTCTTTTAAATAGAAGCTTCCATTGGAAACTTGGATTTTAAGTGACTTATTGTTCTGCAGAGATTAGCAGAGCCTCAACTCCTCCAGTTTTTTACAAAACCAAACATTTAAAGAACATTCAAGTTATTTGCTTATTCATAGGGAAGAGTCAGTTGCCTGTGATTCACTGCAGTGAATATTCAGTCCAATCTTTCTCTCCCTCTATGTCTTCTCTTGGAGTGTGATGTGTGGATTATTTAATTTCAAAGTTTTAGTGGATCACCTCTACATCTTTAGCTGGCCTCTCATAAGTAGCAGTAACACTTAACGTGGTGATACAAACAGAATGTTATAGTATAGTTATGTGAAGCAGTTAATAGAAAATTACTAAGCGTGGGTTTGATCTGGTATTTTTAGAAATAAAAACTATTATTCACTACTGAAAACTGAAGGAAATAAAACATTGAACTAGATTAGAATGCACCACTATTTCAGTCAGCTGTTTTTTGCTGCATTAAGAGTGGTGCAAGAATTCTTTTGGTAGCTGGACTGAAAAATCTGATTTTGTACAGTTTAAAGCTAAAATTGATTTTTTTTTTTTAATTTACTTCTCTTTGAGAATGTTCCATGCATTTCATGCTGTGGAAACGACAGAGTTTTTCTCCACGCACAGTATGGTGCAGTGGCCAAGCACTCCTTTAGGAACTCCAAGTTCACATTTGTTCCCTAACGCGTTCTAAACAAAAATTTAAAATGTAGTTATCGAGTGGGTTTTTAGGGGTGAGAGGAGAGGATTTTTTTTTCTTTGTTTGGTTTGTTTTTGTGGTTGTTTGGTTTGGTTTTGGAATACACTTTGGGAGAGCGGGTGAATATTAAGATGAGAATATTTGGACAACTTGATTCATTAAAGTTTTTAGAGTTACGAAAAGTGTGTATTTCTTTCAATGTATTTGTCAAATAGCTAAATGACCTTTCTATCATTAAAAATAACTGTGTTCCCAAGGTAGCTGATAACTCTTTACCCTGGGGGAATATGCTTGAGAATACCAAAATTACTTGGCATGGCATCTCTGTTTAGTACACAAGCAATCATTTTAACACTTGTGTGTTTTACTTACAGAGATGTTCCCTTCATATTTTTGTTTATAAACAATTATTAATGGAATAAATACACTACTACATCCTGTCTGTGCACCATGTGCATGCTGTGTACCTACTGAACTGAAAGAAGTGGAAATTTTAAAGACTTGCACACTTATGATAATGCAGAGGCTCTTAGGAAAGGGATAACCTGTTATGAAACATTATTAGAGCATTGGTTATAACTAGCAGTGAGCTGGTGAGCTGTGTTACTGTTGAAGTAAAGGCTTCTGACATGATGTTTGCTTCCTAAAGGCTCTCAGCAGCCACTGGCCTTGTGCAGTCTGCGGTGTGAGGCTTTCCACTGAAAAGCAGCATGGTCACTGGGAGGAAGCATTGTTTCCAGTGAAGCCAAATCAACTTCGTTTTGTCCACAGGAGGAGATATTCAGATGGCAGAGAACAGTTTTTTGAATAGTCAGAGCACAGACAGTGGATTTAGAATTTATTTTGATTTTGAGTTTAGGTAAAAGCTAATCTCATTACTGCTTGTGATTGAACAGTAAAATTATTGAGAAATGGTAAGCTGCTTAATGGGCATTTTCTGGCTGCATTCAAAAAATTATTTTTTTTATCTTGTGCATTTCTCTGTATGTTTCTTGTATTAAAAATCGGGAAAAAATTATTACCCCTGTCATTTCCTCATTAGTTCTATACAAACACCCCCCATCACCTGATAAGGATCTCCACAGAGCCTATTGCCTTTATCCATAAGTGGTAGAACTTTTGGGTGCTGGTGGCTCTCTGAGCTGTTGCTAACGGTTTAAACACAGGGTGGATCTCAACATCAAAAAGCTGAATGTGTCCTTTCTGCCTTCAGAATTTGGTGTGTGAATGAGAGTAAGTAGGAGCTATTCTTTTGTGCTGCTATTCATTAATCTGAAAAAAAACAAAACCAAACTGCAAAATCAGGATTTTTTTTTTTAGTCTGTTTTTCAAGAAGCCAAAAGAAGGGGTTTTGTTGTTTCTTTGATTTATTTTTTTTTTTTAAACACATACGTTGTTGCGGAAAGAAGGCAAAAAACCTTCCAAACATCTGAAATTGCTAGTGTGTGCCATTTTTCAGCTTGCTCATTCATTTGGTGGAGAAGGACTGAGCTGTTAGGTGGGAGGAGAGGGAAGGTCTTAACACTGAAATTGGAAAAGCCATTAACGTTGTGACAGAAGTGACCTGCAGTGTACTCCTTTCATAATAGCTTCCATACCTAAGAGATGAGGTCAGCGGAAGAAGCAATAGATTTTTAACCTGAATGGACATAGCTATCCACTATAGATCCAAACACCTCTAGGAGATTTTTTTGCTGGCCTCAAAAATAAGTCCGGGAATAGGGAATACTACTGCAAATTTCTCTGGTGCCTAATCAAAGAAATCCTTCTGAATCACAAAGTGCTTGGAGACATTGAGTTTTTTTGATTGTTGTTGTTTTCTTTCCAAGAGCCTTAAGTGCGGCTTTAACTTTGCAAAACTGCCACGAGCGCCTTCCAGACCTAAACCAGTTGCACTCCTTAGGACGAGCTAATCTCAGAAACTGAAAAAGTGAGAGGCCTTCTCACGAGAGGAAGGATTTGAGGGACTGAGCCAGAGCTGGCGTGCAGCCCTGGCGCCGGCAGGGCTGGCTCAGCCCCGTGCCCTGCGCTGGGACGTTCGTCACGCGGCGAGGGAGCAGGAGCTGGAGCGCTGCCAGCCAAGGTTCTTTGAAGAGAACAACAGCCTTGTGAATAAGCAGGAGCACCACAGAGGAGGGTTTTTTATTTTTTCTTTACCTTGTTGAACCTTTACCTCTGTTGAACTTGCTCTGTATCTGGCCCAGCTACAGAGATGCAAGCTCTCGGTAATGTGCCCGTCTTAAAAAGAAAGCACGAGGCAGGCAGCAGGGCTGGTTATGTTTTGCATGTTACATTAGAATATTCCTTTCTGAAGGTCTGGGTGCATGTACAAGGTCACATTAACAATGTGAGAACAAAATGTACATGGGAATATGTAGCATTCCTTGGTTCATGTGTAGCAAAAGCATTCTGAAGAGAATGAGACTGTGAGGAAATGATGAGGGAGCTCTGGGTGAGAGCAGTGAAACTGTTGGTGAGGTCAGCTGGTGACCATGGTTCAAAATGGCCTTCTTCTTTGTGATGGTTTTGCTTTACTCTGCTGGGCACATACATTTTATTTATTCACTTGTTGTAGCTTTTGGATCTTTTTCGTGGTGGTTAGTGGTGGTACATAAGACAGGGTGGAATTTAGGGGTCCTCCTGAGGTTTCTAAATGCTCCCTTGGGAATTTGTATTGAAGATTTCTGTTCAAGCTGTCTTACTTTTTTATCATGTGAGGTTCAGAGTCTTTAAGTTTGTTTCTAGGAAAGGTATTCTTTTATTTTCTACCTGAAACTTCCTGCGGCTGTTCCTTTTAAGGACATAGCGACATTATGTGTGGGTGTTCCTTTTAAGGACATTTCCAGGTTGGTAACTTAAAGTGCAAGCTTTCTTGAGAATATTTAGAATTTCTTAAGAAAGAAAAGGAGTAAACCTTGGCTTACGAAGTCATTATTGTCAAAGCCCTCCTATTGTCTCTCTTATCCCACCTTCAGTTCTATAGCCAGCCTTGTTATTTCTCATTTCTCAACTTGGCAGTTCCATTATTTGTGCAGCTCAGGGCTGGCAGTCTTCCACTGCCATTAGGAGGATGATTTGCAGATCTGCAAGCACAAAACTTTTTACTTTGAGGACAACCTTGCTTTTGGTTTACAGTTGGGTACTGGTAAGAGAAATAAGATCTTGATTCTTTGACATTGGAAGGTGAAAAACAGTGATGCTGGTGTTTGTGCCAGAACCACAGTACATGAGCCTACAGCTATAGTCGAGAAGCTGTACTGAGGAACCAAGGCCAGTCCTATGTGATGAGCTGTCAAGGTATCTCTGACAGGAGTAATTCTGTTCTCTGGTTGTTTGGTTTTGGCTTGTTGCTTTGTTCTATTTTTTTTTAATATTATTTTATTTTTATTTTCCCCTCCTTTTTTCCTTTTCTTCTTCTTTTTTCTTTTTTTTTTTTTTTCTTACGGACATTTCCATCTAAGAAACCTCAGTAATCTCCCCTCCTTTCCATTTTTCATAGTCTTTATGTGATGAATCACAAGAATTGTTTGTCACTGAAGATGCAGAAACTCTGAATTTTTAGTTGTGAAATCTGGCAGTCAAGTTGTCAGTTGAGATTTGTCTGCAATTCACAGTATCATGACTAAAATTAACTTTGATAAATGTAATGAAACAGACAGAAATCTAGCTTAAACAATAAGCTGAGCAGAAAACATTCATTTTTTAAGGTCTCTATAGGCTGGGTGAAAAAAATTTTGCAGTATTTCCTAAAGTTTTCCAATCTCCAATTGTGACATCTTCTCAAGAAAAACCTCATTTTGTTTAATAGCGGAGTTACTTTGGGATAGAGAAACAAAGGTTTTATCACGTGAGCTGCATGATCAGGCCTTATCTCTGCATGTTTCAGAAATGGGAAATAACTGTAGTTTCATGAATTTGCTCCCCTCTCAGACATGCAATAAATGTAGTGCTTTTTTCCCCGTTAAAAGACTTGGGAAATAAAACAAAAAAAAAGTAGGTGGCCATGTCAGCCTTCTTTTTTTGTTGTTTTTTAATGTAGGATCTTAAACTTTAAAGATAAATGCCAAATTATCAGCAGATTTATAGTAAGGCTGCAATAACTCTGAACTAAAAATACTTTTGTTTCTTAATTTCTGCTGTTCTTTCCATCAAGGTTTTTTTGCATTACAAAATGAGTGACTCAAGTTCTTCTTGGTGCATTCCTACAGTATTCATTCGGTTTATTTGTAAATCAGCTCAACTGCAGAATCATAGGAAAAACACCTAAGCTGAGATTTAAAAACACACACTTTTTTCTCAAGTTAAAAAAAAAAGCCAAAACCAACCTAAAAGCCACATTTCACATTTACTCATTTGTCTAAGGCTTGCAAGATGTCCTGCAGAGCTTAGGAAAACATGCTAAGAAAAAAAATGCATACTGATATACCTGGGATACTAAATAATTGCTTCATGTTGTTATGGCTGTTTATTTAATCAATATTTTTGTCTCAGTGATTTGCGTGATATGATTTTGATGGATGCTTGCTAGATTCAAATGACAGCCAGCAGATATTTTTTCCAGAAGAAATGACCAGCTGAAGAACCTTTTTTGGTAAGAGGGGAAAAAAATTCAAATAATCGACTCCAGCCATTGCCAGTTGGCTTCATCAAGGACTGTTAATCAAAATACCGAATCTAGCTTTCTGCCACTGTTGTGAGCTATTCCTTCTGTATAGCAATTTCGTCCTGACTGTTCCAGTTCAAAGTCACTGGTGGTCACTATTAAAATATAAATGTCTACTGTAATCCTGAGTATTTATTTTCTTCAGTTTGTAGTTTGTGGTGCAGTTTGTTAGGCATCATGGATTCACAGAATCACAGACTGATCATGCAATTGTTTTTTCCTGGACCTTTCTTCTCAGGCATCTCTTCCAGCCTTCTCTCTGCCTCTCCCCAGCCCCCCAAAGTGTAAGCAGGTATGTTGGAAAATATATTTTTATTTCTCTGAGTTACTCTGTATGATCAACGATCTTCCCTTATGGAAGTAGGCTGTATAGCAGTGAATCCTATACAGGAATGCATTTTAATAAACTCTTAATGAATACTTTTATATAGAAACATAGGAAAAGAAATTTGTTAGTTACTTCCTTTGGTAATTATGGAGATAGATCTTCTAATCTAGTTTCCTGTTACATTAATATAATACCTTAACTGTTTCCTCTTTAGATGACTGTTCTAAAATATCACAGTTACGTGCAGTCTTTTATTTCACATTGTACTCATCCTCTTGAGAATAACATTCACTGTTTGTTCATATCTAGACCATTACTGTAGGTGCAGCAGTATTGTCATTAAGTAGAAATCAGACTTGGTTTTTTTTCATGAGTTGTGCTCATACAAATAGCATCACAGAATCGTAGAATGGGTAAGGTCAGAAGTGATCACAGGGGGACATTTGGTCCAACCTCCCTGCTCAGGCAGGGTCATCTTAGAGCACATTGTACAGAATTGTGTCCAGATGATTCTTGAATATCTCCAGTGAGGGAAACTCCCCATCTTCTCTGAGCCATCTGTTCAGTGCTCGGTCACCTGCACAATAAAGAAGTTCTTCCTCGTATTCGGGTAGAACTTCCTGTGTTCCAGTTTCCACTCTCTTGTCCTATTACTTGGCACCACTGAGAAGAGCCTGGCTTCATCTTCTTAGCACTCACCCTTTAGATACTTATATACATTGATAAGGTCTTGTTCCTTTGTCAGATTTAATGTGCAGGGTTGCACTTTTTACTGTATCTTGGTGTCTTGCCCAAAGGATCATTAGAAATTACAAAAAAGAAAATTGTTTTTTCAGGGTAATGATTTTAAAATCTGTAAATGTGTATTATAAAGCCTGAGAGGTATGTGAAATTTTCAAGAGAAGTATGTGTGATGAAAGACATATAAGCAAAACTCAAGGGATGTCAAGGAAAACTTCTTAAATAGTGTGGGACCATGGAAAAAAATGGTATAAAAGCATTTAGAAAAATGAGTAAAGTTCGGATAGTGGCATTCAGAGAAAAACAGTTGATTAAAAGTTCCTTTTCTTATATGAAATGGAGGACCTCAAATCAAGAAATAATGTGTTCAAACTTTACCTATGCATGCCAAATTAGTTGCTGTCTTCTAAAATATGTGGCAAATTTCAAGTGATGGGACACCAGTCAGTTGTGGCAAAAGGGCAGAGCAGAAGGCTGTTGATGTTGTGGATGTGAATGTATTATCCAAATAATGTTCCCATCATGTGAACATCTTGCTTTCTTTTGGAGATCCCAAGAATTTTGCTTAACAAAGAGTGTCAAGCAAAGAAAAAGTATTTTCCTTTACTGTTAAAAGTATTTGGAAACTTTATTTTTCAGTCTTCGTTCCTAGCTGCTTGCACAAATTCATCATCTTGAGTACCTATCTGTTCCTCTGCAGTTAACTACAGTGCTTCCCAGGTAGTGAATTAATTTTCTGTTCTTCATCCTTGGCATTTTTATTTTTAATGCTGTGATCTAACCTGTGTCATATCATGTGTTTGCTTCTCTTGCCTATCCTGGCCTCCTGCACTGCAGGTTAGGCTCTTTCCTGCTTCCTCTGACTGCTGCTTATGCCAGTGGCATCTTGTGCATCATGGACGTACATGGCCAGAGGAAGGGGCAAGGCACGATTCTATAACACAGTGATAAATTAGAATATTATTTATGCTTGTTAAAAGCAAACATCCTGGGACCATAGAAGTGTATCAAAATGATTGTTATATAGATTTTTGTAAAAGTGCTTTGATTTATGTCTTAATCCACAGCAGTACTCTGGCATACTCCTGGAAAAGGTCGCAGGCATGGCTTAGACAGGTCCACTTTTTTTTGGTTTAAGAACTGGCTGGATGGCTGGGCCCAGATAGTGGTGGTGAATGGTGCTGCATCCAGTTGTGATCCAGTCACTAGTGATGTCTCCCAGGGATCAGTGTTGGGCCCAGTCCTTTCTCATATCTTTTTTGATGACCTGGATGAGAGGATCGAGTGTACCATTAGCAAATTTGCGGACGACACTAAGATGGGTTGGAGTGTTGGTCTGCTAGAGGGTAGAAAGGCTCAGCAGAGGGATCAGGACAGGCTGGACAGGTGGGCCGAGACCAGTGGTGTGAAGTTCAATAAGATCAAGTGTCTGGCCACAGCAACCCCATGCAGTGCTACAGGCTGGGGACAGAGTGGCTGGAATGTGGCCCAGTGGGAAATGGTGGTCAACAAGGTTGAACATGAGCCATCAGTATGCCTGGGTGGACAAGAAGGACAGTGGCATGCTGGATTGTATCAGAAATAGTGTGGCCAGCAGGACCAGGGAACTGATTCTTTCCCTGTGTTCAGTACTGGTGAGACTGCACCTTGAGTCTTGTTCTGGGCCCCTCAATTCAGAAAGGACAAGGAGATGCTGGAGCGAGTCCAGAGAAGGGCACTGGAACTGGTAAAAAGTCTGGAGCACAAGTTCTGTGAGGAGTGGCTGAAGGAGCTGGGGTTGTTTAGCCTGGAGAAGAGGAGGCTCAGGGAAGACCTATTGCTCTCTACAACTACCTGAAAGGAGGTTGTAGCCAGGTGGGGGGCAGCCTCTTCTCCCAGGCAACCAGTGATAGGATGAGACGACATAGTCTTAAACTGTGCCAGGGAAGTTTAAGTTTGAAGGAGGTTTAAGAAGAATTTCTTCACAGAAAGGGTGATTAGACATTAGAATGGGCTGCCCATAGAGGTGCTGCAGTCACTGTCCCCAGACATGTTTAAGGAAAGTCTGGATGTGGCACTCAGTGCCATGGTCTAGTTGGCATGATGGTGTTAGGTAATAGATTGGACTTGATGATCTCAGAGGTCTTTTCCAACCTAATTGATTCTGTGATTCTGTGAAAAAAACCCAAAAGTAACAGCAGAAAAATCTTAGGGATTTGCAGCTCTCTCTTGCACAGTATTTGTGAAAAATTAGACTGCTAAATATTTTCAATGAAATATTTATGTATAAATACTTGATCATATGTGGTAACAGTCTTTGGTCTAAAATAAAAATGGTTTGGAAACTGCCAGGCTTCAAATGAGCAGTCAAGACTCTGGGAAAGATGGGAGGGATGGTAATTAGAAAATGCAATGAAGAATATATTTTAATAATAGCGGGCTGTAGTGAGTCAATAACTAACACAATCCCAGTTTGGAGGCAGAATCTGGAATACTTTATTGGACTCACAACTTCATATATAAAGGCTTTGGGGTTTACATGTTCAGCAGGGGGTTTACATATGCATCGTATTAAAATTGGGGACTTTCCAGAGATGAGGTAAAGGGGAAATTCTAAATTACAAACTTCTGGGTCTTAGCACCTACATCATATGGGAAAACCCACTTTATCTGGGGGATTTTACGGGGGCGGGGGGGGGGGGAACAGGTATTGGATATACATAATGCAAGAGTTACAGGGAATACATATGCAAAAGGAGGGAACACAATGGGTTTTTGCAGAGGTCTGATGAGATTAGGATGAGGATTCTCTGGCTGGGGCAGGACATGTGATAATATCATGTAAGGAGTTTCTTTGAAGAGGGCAGGAAGAGTCACAGAGATGAGGTCAGTGAAAAGGGGTTTTTCCAACTTCTGTTCCCCATGGCCTTCTGCAGAGACCACTCAAATTTCTTTCTGCAGATATCATATTTTGGAACCCCACAGCAGGCTAAGCTTATTTGCAATTTTGTTTGGTGAACTACTTCCACCATGGTTAGTATTGCTTAATGAAAGACAAGAACAGGAATGAAGAAGACCTGGTGAGGTGAGAATGCCTATATTTACACTGTGCTACTACAGGGGTTAATATGCAGAGGCTGAAACTGGGATGAGTATAATAGGAGTATATTTGCACTGTGTTTAAGACTGTAGTGTAACTTCAGGTTTTTGGAATGATTTATATCTGATATGAGATATTTTTATTCTAGATGTGTTTTCCACAAGGTGAGTGTACACTTCACAAAGTATAGGGTGAGATGTCAAGAGATGTAAATTAATGTTGGTTAAGTACCAATTTCCTTTGTGATTGTGGTTGATGCTCAACCAATTGGGTGTATTCTCCCTTTCTATAAAAGGGAAAATGAGTGAAGATGCTTGATTGTTTCACAGTATGCTGGGGAGTACAATACTATAAAATGAAAAAATGGTAGAGAGAAAAAATGCATGTCTTAACAGCAGCATTTTGAACACATTGGTAACATACTGCAGAAAGCCTTGGCAGTTTTCTTACTGTCAGCTAGTTATTAGAGGAAGAGGGCAATCTTCTTTCGTGTGTGCACTTTCAGCAAAAAGACCCATGTTTTAACAGTGAAGAATCATCCAATCATCTTTTTTTTTTTTTTTTTTTTACCTTCACTTGCTTTGTTAAGCAAAACTCTTGGGACCTCCAAAAGAAAGCAAGCATGTTCACTTGATGAGAACAGCTTTTGGGTAATACATTCACATGATCCTCTTGCAAATCCGAAATGTTTATTTTATGGTCTTTTATTCTTAGAAAAATACATTTGTTTATCATATATTAAAAAATAACAAAAATGTTTAATATATATTATATATACTTATACATCTGTATTGAAGTTGTTCATAAAGGCACCAGTGAACAGTTAAAGCAGTGGTGCTTCTTTTTCTGCCAGAAGTCAGCCCACTGCTCAGACTTTGAATCCTTCTGGAAGTAAATCTGGAGTTCTCTGGAGGTTTTGTAGGCCAGTTCAGGGTGAAAAGGTCTTGAGATCCTTTCTTTTGAGTTCTGCTTTGTTTTCTGTGTAGCATTGGAGTCTTACAGGTCGTTTGGCAATGATTTTTTTTTTTCCTTCAGAGATAATTTTTTTGTTGTTGTTGGCTTGGGGTGGTTTTTTTGGGCTTATGGGGCAGCTGCAGTGTGTAATTTCCCCATCCTCCAAAGAAACCAGAAGTCTGAAAAAATATTAATGTAACTTCTTATTATTATTATCTGATCTTTGTCAAGGAAGAAGCAAATACCATTCACTTGCTTAGAAATAGAGGCTTGTAATTTCTTCTTCTTCCTATATAGCTGCAAGTAACAGTAATGAAGACAGGAAGCTTTTTCTTCAGCTTCTAAGAAGATCTGGAAGCAAGGAGCAAAGTGAGGTCCTTACTAGACATGAACCTAACTACAGATTTCAGTATCATTTTGAAGGAACTTAGGAGGCACCAACTTTGCTACTAATGACAAAACATTCTTTGAGCTCTGAATGCTGTTATGAAACTTGGAACTTATGAAAAGATCATAAGCTTTTGGGACCAAGGCTAAACCAACTTGCAGGGAGTCTGGTGCAGGTGGTGCTGCATCCCTTGTTCTTTAAGCCTGTTTTATTACAAAAGCACAACAGGGCCTCCAAGCAGTGTGATGCCATGGGATGCTGGTGCCTCGCTTGACTCCATCACTGAGTTTGTTTCCCTCAAGCCTTTGCAGTTTTCTGTATTGTATGGCAAGTCTAAGTCTCCAGGCAGTGCTAGGTTCTTGCAAAATAATTATATTTTGAAATTAAAGTGTGTGTATAAATGTAGGAAACACCTAAAAGTAAGATGATGCTTTCTGTCCTATCAGGCAGGGATTATTTTTTACCTTTGTTGGACAAGGGTATTTGAAACTCCATCCAGATTTGTCTCTCTTTCATTGCCCTTACTCAAAACTAGTCTCAAAAATAAGGAAGTCAGTGAAGATAATGGTTATCCAGTCTGCTTGTAACTTTATAAATGCTGACTATTGCTTAGATGGCATAGTATCTGCCACATCTCGTATTGATGGAAGCTGAATTAGCTATCCCTCCTTTGTTTCCAAATGTAGACTTTTTGTTATTTGTTCCTTTTTTGTTAGTAACAAGCTTCGTCCTCAGAGTTCAGAGCTATCATTTTTACTTTTCCCAATAAGAAGAAATATTGATAGACAATGTAATGATTCAAGTTTGACCAATCTTTCTTTATATATATTTCTTTTTTATATATAAAAAATAATCTTCATAGAATGGGTGCCACGTAGTGCCATCACTTGCTATGAAGCTCTGGAGCGGGGACTCTTGCAAAGGACTGTGTCTATCACGGGCTCTCTTGTAGCTGGTCAGCTGAGAAGGAACTGACTTCCCAGGGACACATCATGCTGTATCCCTTGCAGCAGTTCTTCCGTGCTTCCTGAAGTAGGAGTTCCCAATTGGATCTATGTTTGCCACCTGGACGGCAGATTTGGGGCAACTTTCGTCAGCTCATGACCACTTCTGAGGGTGTGTTTATATGGTGGTTATTCACCGTATGTTGCATTTCAAAAAGTGAATCTGTGTAACAGAGCTTGAAACTCACCAGTTATGTCTCCATAATAAGACAAGAGTTGAAAACACATATGAGATGAAATGTGATTTCCAAAAAAGTCTGTATTGCAGTTTTGGATTCTGAGGGAAATTCATATGGCTTGGCTGTTCACTGTACAGCACACTAATGCAATAGAATTAAACCTGAGCAAAATAGTGGAATCAGATGTATTAAGAGAAAAATGACTTTCAAGAGCACTACAATGCTCTTTTTGCAATGACGGTTTTTCTTGAAACATGAGTACAGAGGCTGTTGTGGTGATGATCTTGTGTTGCCTACCTTATTATCCAGTCCCTTATTACTTATAGTTTGGGTTTTCTTTGCTCTAGGACTTTGCATTTGTTGCTCATCTTCATACTTTTGTTAGTTTTTATGTGTGATTTTTTAAGGCATTTAGCAGCTTCAACAAGCCATAGTGTGATTAGAAGAGGTTTGTTGAGCTGCCTGGGTTGTTAATCTGAATTTAATACAACATGAAAGGGAGTAACCATAAGAGTTGTAAATAGTCAAGAGATTATGTTCAAAGAGAGACTGCCTGTTTTTTGCTTACATGTGAAAAGTGTTTTCTGGGAAGCATTTTGTGAGGTTATTTAGATAATTATTTTTCAGGTAGTAAGTTAAAAGAGAACCAAATCTTTTTTATGATTTTTTTTTTTTTTGCTTATATGAGCAAGTTCAAGCTTTACCTAATGTATTTTTTAATGCTTTTGAAAGCTGTCTGTTGAAAAGTGCAAGGATGAAACAAAAAAATCCAAAGAAAACTGATCTCCAGAAGCATTACTGTCACTTCATATGACAGACCAAAACCATTAAAATTTATCAAGTTTGAAGTGATACCAAGTCATATATGATGCTGATGAAAGGCAGTTAATCTTTTTTTTTTAATGGCCAGTCTTCGGGAGCGAAGATTTGGGAAAGGTCATTAACCCTTCGAGCCTGCGCAGTGGATTTTTTAGGTGAGACCCAGCGTGCGCTGAACTGAGCCCACCCTTTAATCCTGAGGTTCATCTGCCGGGGCCGAGCAAAACTCGGACAGTGGCAGTGAGGTCCCCAGGACGTCCCCAGGACGTCCCCAGGACGTAGGTTTGTTTAGAGTGACCTTCTCTTAGATGGATTGCCTTACAGGGCTGACGAGCTCCATCTGCCCGGGGGGCCGGGAATTGAACCCGGGTCGCAGCGGTGAGAGTGCTGCACCCTAACCACTAGACCACCAGAGGCCCCAGAAAGGCAGTTACTACTATGGTAAATTTCTACCAATGCACAAGGAAAATGCGACCAGTGACTCCAGAACTGAGACCCTTTTTTACTTTATGCAATCTCTTTTTTCTGGAGGGAAGAGAATGGGGGAAGAAGAAAAAAAACTGTGGACTGTGAAGTCCATACAAAGCAAATTACTTTTTTTTCCTCTCTTAAAAGCATCATTCAGATAGTGGGAGTAAGAGGTATATAAAGCCTTTGTACCTGGCAGCCATTTGATGAACACGGTATCATTATTTCTGTTAAACTCTTGCAAGTCTTCTACTGGAATCTGAATGTGTAATTTTCAGCCTTTGGCAAGAGAAGATGGCAGTTTTGCTTCTGAATTCAGGCAGTGAAGGTGGGCATTCAGGAAGTTTTGGTGTATTACGTCAGTGCTTTTGTTAGGCATTCCATACAGACTCCTCCTCCTTTCAAATTGTTTGAAAATACACTGGCATTGCCTGTTTCAAACAAAATCAAACTAGGGGAAAAAAACACCACCACACCACCACTCCCAAAACAAAACAAAACAACCAAACCCAAAACCCCAAAAAACCCAAATTAAAAAATCATTCAGAAACCAGAACAAACATTCATACCTGTAAGTGATGAGACATGGGCTGCATGTTTTGTCTTCTTGTGTTAGGGGTTTTTGCATTCCTAGAGACATGCTTAAAAAATGCTATCAACATATATGCACTGATCAAGTTTGAGCATGTACCTTCTTGCACAGCAGAAACTCTTAGTGTAGACAATGCTGAAGGTACCTGTTAAGGATGACTTTTTTTTAGGGCTTTGGTGTGTGGGGGGTTGTTTTTTGTTTTCTATTTGAGGTAGGCATGTCCTACGTGGGGTGATACCCTCGTATTCTTTTTTTCTTTACACCTTTGTACATCTGTGCATCTTCAGTATTTATTTACTGTACTGAACCCAAGAATTGAGCATCACCAGTAGAAAACTCTGACATGTACAGAACTTAAACTTGCGTTGCAGATGCAAGAGAGAGACTTTCCATGTGGGGCATGTACAGTGACTTCTGTAACATAAATACTTATGAGTAAGATCTAAATGTGGAGACTACTTTGTCTTTCAGTGTGATGTCTGCTGGCTAGCACCTCCCCACCCCCTGCAATGAGATGGCTGATGGTGTAGTGACTCTTCACTGTTTAGTGAAACCTTCCTCTTTTCCCCATCTATTCTGAATATTGCTGTAGGATATGGAATTGTATTCCTGTTACCTTAGTAAATATGTTTTGAAGAGGTTTTGATCAATCATATCACTGCTTTCTGGTTGTCCTCCAGCTGCTCACTGTTTTAGAAATCTCTCACTTCTGTGCTTGTTTATTTTGAAAACTAGAAATAAAGACCACTTAAATTCCATTAGCAGTGTCCTATTTTGCTTTCCGTTTCTCTCTTGATATGTTTACTTTGTCTGAGGATGACTGGAAAAAGTGATTTTGTAACATTTAACTCTCACTTTACTATTGTCCATCATGCAACTCTTTTCTAATGCACGTGCTCTCCTGCCGTGTTGCCAGGCGGCGCCGGGTTCCAGCCTTATGAGAGCCACATCCTCTTTATGCCTGCAGGCTGTGTAATTTTCTTCCTTCTTTTTTTCCTTCTGGGCAATACTTAGAGCTCTATTTTATTTTCAGACTGATATTCAGAAAAGCATGCATAATTGAATGGTGCAGTCTAAAAGGTTAGAAGTGCAAAAGTTATTTTTAAGCATCTGTTTTCTGGTTCAGGCTTAATGATATCTGAAGCATGTTTTTCAGGACGACTCAGGATGGTTTGTTGTGTGGAAAGTCTGATCATAATCTATTGAAAGTGATGATCCCTTTCACATAACATTTTCTATTCAGCAGTGTGGTGAATTATGTAAAAGTTTATATAACACTGTATTAAAAAATTTGTGATTTGTTATTTTTGCAGTTTTCTTGCCCTCTTAAGATTTAAGGAAGAGTTCTTTCTTAACTGAATTAGAGACACTTAAGCAAACATTGCTTGGAGACCGCTATTTAATGATAACTGTAGAAAGAAAAAGGAGTAGTCCCTTGTTTTAAAACAAAACCAAACCAAATAACCCACAAACTGGTAAGAGATTTGTTGTCACACATAAGAAATGTAATTTATTTATTAAGAATTTCTTTGATTTATCTATTAATACAAAATACACATAAAACATGAATTTCAGTTTTGCAAATTTGCATTTTCATTATTATTTTCTAGAATTTTGTTGAAACACCCCTAGATTTTGTTTCGAAAGGTAAAATGGTAGGAAAAAAGTAATTCATGAAGGTCATGAACCTTCAGATTTCAGGATGAAAGACAAACTATACATCTTGAAAATGTAAAATCATGTTTACATAGAAAAAAAGACACCTTTTGCTAATGTAGTTAATTGAACTTATTCTGTTCTTTATATGTCGTATTTCTTTTTTATTATAAAATGCCTGAGACTCTATAAAGTTAAACTTTTTAATGCTTTATCCAGGGAGTTTACAGAACGTGTATAACAGAGTGTGCATTTTAAGAAGAATCCGGTTTTAATAAGGGTTTCAGAACTGTGATTTAGTGAATCTCATGGTAAACTTCCATAGCAAGGGTTATATTAAAACTGCATGTTGTATTTATAAGGACTGCATCTTGAGAAATTATGACTTTCAGTTGTGGACATGCCTTCTGTATCCAAGATTCAAGGAGAATCTTGCCTTAACTGAATAGGATAAGTAGGTGGAATATGTGTCGACAACTGCAGAGTTTAAGACTATTTTCCCCATGAGTAAACTTTCTTGTACAGTTAAAAATTTAGAACCAACACATGAATAGTATGTATATATAGTATGTACTGGCAATGTAGAATATAATCATGGAATCGTTAAGGTTGGGAAAAACCTCTAAGATCATTGAGTCCAACTATATCCCTGAGTGCCACATCCACATGTCTTTTGAACACTTCCTGGGATACTCTGGTTTCTCTTCAGATCGTATAAATCCATTGCCCATTACTAAAAATTTTCATGGAGAGGAACAGGCATGAGTGTTGAGGAATATATATTATAAAGTTGCTGTTACTCTGTTTAGCTTTAGCAGGATGAGAGTAAGGTGATGTTTTCCCATGCTTTGCACAACCTGTCTTGCCAATGTCTCCCCAGCTGTTCCTTTTTCCACCCTGGGGCTCACACAGCCATTGTACCATGGGTGTGGAGGAGGAGGAGGAGGACACAGGCAGTGGATGTAGTGAGTTGTGAGTAGGAAAAGCCTTTTTTTTTTTTTTTTTTTCCTAGCCAGGCTGCTTGGTGAAGTTTGGCAAATGAGACTCAGAAGACTGTGCTCAGTAGGCATGCTGGCTGTTCTCAGATTTCTTCTGCTTCAGGGATCAAAGATGATGTGCATCTTACTTAGCCAGCCTTCTTTTGTTAACACCTTTTTATTAAGACTATATTGTTTGCCATGCTAGATGTATTTCTACTTCAGTAAATGAAACATTTATATAAGCTTTGTGTGCTAATGCATTATCTAGAAACAATGCGGACTACTTTCATCGTGAAATAGTTCTGTATCTTGTTTGTTTTATTTCTAGGATGAGAATTCTTGTGAAAAATAACATCTCATTTCTTTAATTCACTTGGATGTAAATTGCTTTGGAAGAAGGAGGATAGCAACAACTTGCAAGTGCTAAAGAAAAAGGGGAAAATGTGAAAGAAAAATATTTTTAACCAGAATTGAAGGTTTTAATACATTTCTCTAAAAATAGCTTAGATAAAGTATGTCATTCTGCTCTATTTCAGTCACATTGGTTTGTTTCATAGATTTGTTTTTAGTCTCAGTTCCTTCAGGCAGAGAAATTTAAGAAACATGAGATCATTGCATCTCTGAAGGTAGGCTACCACAAGCCTCACAGAGCCTTGGAAACTCGGTTGCCATAACGCCTCTGTTACCCAAGGGAAAACTTTGGGTGGTTGAAAATGGCCTGTGATGTGGAATGTTGTTCTTGACTCTTTTAAGAAGTTAAAATGAAGGTGAAAGGAGCTAGTGGCATGGGACAACAGTCTAAACCTTAAACCTGCCAAGGAATGGTTAGAACGGCCCCACTGATTTCAACATCCTCTTGAGGGAAAAGGGGAGAATAAAGCTAGAGTAGCCACAAAAATTTTTGTATTTGCTTTCATAAATTACAGTCACAAAATCATAAAACAGCTCAGGTTGGAAAGGACCTTGAAAGATGATCTGGTCCAAATTTTCCTGGGAATGGGAGCCTAATGAAATTATCTAGCATCCTGTCTAATCTCATCTTGAAAACCTCCAGTGATGGGATCGCTACCACATCACTCAGGAGGTTGTTGCAGTGAATGATAGTTCTCACTATAAAAAATGTCTATTTTTATGCTGAGATGAAACCACTTCTGGTGCAGCTTGTTCCCTTTTTCCCTTGACTTCTCCAGGTGGCTTCCTTTGAAGAGAGAGACTCCATCGGCTTTGTAGCTACCCATTAAGTACTTGAATACTGTTGTGAGGTCCTCTCTAAGCCTTCTCTTCTCCGGAGAGAAAAGGTTTAACTCCTTCTGTCTTTCTTCAAAGAGCATGTTCTATAGCCCTTTGGTCACTTTTGTGGCCCTTCTTTGGACCATCTCTGGTCTGTCTGCATCTTTCTTGAATTGTGGGAATGGGAACTAGGCATGGTACTCCAGGTGTGGCCTGGGAAATGTTGAGTAGAGTGGGATGGTCATTTTCTTATCTCTGCTAGTAATGCCCATGTGGATACAGCCCAGGATTTGATTTACCTTCGTTGCTGCAGTGGCACACTCCTGACTCACGTTCGGCTTGTTCACCAACACCCTCATGTCCCTTTGAGCACAGCTGCTCCCCAGCCATACAGATCCTGTCCTGTGCTGAACTCTTTGGTTGTGTTGTCCCAGGTGCAGGACCTTGCACTTGTCTGTTACATGTCATACTGTTCTTGCTACTCCGCTCTTCAAGCCTGTCCAGGTCTCTCTGTAGGATGGCTTTCCCTGCTGATGTGTCATCAGCAAACTTGGTGAGGATGATTTCAATCCCATCATCCCAGTGATTTATGAAGACACTGAACAGCATGGGGCCCTGTATTTATCCCTGAGGGATGACTTGTGACAGGCTGCCAGCCTAAGTAAAAACCTATGATCACCACCCTGAGTCTGACCTGCGAGCCTGTTTTCTACCCATCTTGCTGATAGCCCATCCTGTCTGTATCCTGCCAGTTTGTCCAGGAGAAGGCTGTGGGAAACAGTGTTGAATGCTTTACAGAAGTCCAGGTAAACAACATCCTGCTGTTCTCCCTATGTCGACAGAAGAGGTTATTTTGTTGTAGAAGCCGATCAGGTTAGTTGGCATGATTTGCCCTCAGTAAATCCATTGTAGCTTTTCCCAGTCATTTGCTTTATTTGGTTCATTACATCTAGCTGTTTTGTGACCAGGCTGAAAGCCCTCAGGTTGCATGATGTTTACAGTAAAAAAGGGGATTAAGAGAAGTTACCTTGGAAATTAAACTGAGAAAGTTAAAATGGTTCAGAGTTGGTAAGGTTCTTTAACCTTTCGTACAGTTCTTTTTTTCTTTCTGAAAGCTCCTTTATAAGAAATAAAAGAAGATTTCCAGGGTTTGCTTGATACACAAAATAGACTGGGTAGCCATGGACTAATGCTGTGTGGTACCTGCTGAGCAGAGAATAGTTGTTTCTGTATATCATAGGAGAAAAATGCCTAGATGTTAAAAGCAGAATATATTATGTCTGTTCAGTAAATAGAAGACTCAATGATTAGGTTTTTAAAAAAAAAAAAATCAAAGCGACCACAAAAAAATAATTCTTGTTATTATAAAAAGCAGTTGTCTGGCACAGAAGGTAGTTTAGCATTCGAATCTGAGTACTTTTATGAGAAGCATCTGCATAAGAAATAGCAGGATTTAAAAAAAAAATCTCTTAAGGCAAAGAGAAGCTACTTAAAAGATGAAAGAGTGAACCAAAGTAACTGTCCACCATGGATAGAAGATTTTCTTCCTTCTTATGTGTTTTCACCTTGCAGAAATGAAATAGTTTTAGCAGTTACTGTGCTTTAGTATAAATACAGTGATATATACTAGTTTATTGGGGCCCCTGGTGGTCTAGTGGTTAGGGTGCTGCACTCTCACCGCTGCGACCTGGGTTCGATTCCCAGCCCCCCGGGCAGATGGAGCTCGTCAGCCCTGTAAGGCCATCCATCTAAGAGAAGGTCACTCTAAACAAGCTTGCTCGGCCCCGGCAGATGAACCTCAGGATTAAAGGGTGGGCTCAGTTCAGCGCACGCTGGGTCTCACCTAAAAAATCCACTGCGCAGGCTCGAAGGGTTAATGACCTTTCCCAAATCTTCGCTCGCGAAGACTGGCCACATACTAGTTTATTAGTCATTGTATCTCTATTTTTGTTCTTTATTCTATCCCAGGGAGTTAGCAAAATTACTTTTTAGTGGCTAGATGAGGGGCTAGATGAACACAAACTATTGTTCTCTTTTTTTTTTTTTTCAACAACCTGGTTTTCTTGGCAAACTTAACTAGATCCCATATGGGAGTGAAACAAACCTCATTGTTTTCCATTTGGTTGAGATCTAATTCTTGTAGGATAATCAGTAGCTTTTGAATAAAGTCTTGCACAGAGGTGTTTGCTTTTCAGGCAGAGGAAAACTGCAAAGCCCATTTCCAAATATCAGATGATCTCAGGAAGTTTTGAATAGTTTTCTTTTAACTTCTAGAGCTAACCACTTTCATGTAGCCTAGGTACATGGTTATGAAATTTATGGTGTCATATCTGGTGTCATAAGACCCTGTTATGTTTTTTGGGAAGGAATTCTCTCTGCAGCCATTTCATACATGGTTTTATGTTCCACTGGAAATTTTGGGTTATTTTCATTAGGGGGATGATAAAGATGCCACTATAAGAAACAAAGACGTGGAGTTGACACTGATAACATTTTGAATTTTGTTACCACCATCAAAAAATTTTTTCTCAGCCTTGTCCTTATTTAATTTAGGTAAGCTAGGGAAATTCTTTGTTCTTTATAAACCTCTGATAGTTGAATGGACAAAATATTTAGTATTCTTCTGTCTCTCTTCTCAAAGTCTTTCTCTAGTGAGAAACTAGACTAGAGACTGGTAAGTGAAGCAACTGGGGCTCGGAAATAAGTCCCAAAATGGGTTAAATTGAGTCCTGCACTCTACTACTTGGGATGTAATATTTTAGAAATCTGCTGAGGAATTGTTCCCAAAGAAATAAAAATGACAGGATATTCTCGGTCTTTCAACCGTGAAAAGCATCTAGGGGGGAAGACAACACTGTTCTTGATGCTGCTTTACTGTCATCCTGCAACAGAAAGTCTAACTAATTTTCCAATGATTTTCGAAGAGTTTCTGTAGCTGCCTCTTTTCCTGGGAATGATGGGTGGGATCCCTAGGGCAGAGCAAGCTAAGTGTCTTGCAGATTACATTGAAAATCTTTTTATTAACATTAAGAAAAATCTGCATCTGTTTACTTGATATACTGTTTAATTTCCAGTTGTTGTAATGTTTTATTCTGTATGATTAATATTCTAGTTATAAAATTACAAATAAAACAAGCTTTTTAGAAATCGTGTATTTTCTAGAGCTTGAAATGAGTGACCCTTATTTTCCCTCCAAGCTTCTGAAAAGTTCTGCAGTGACTCTTCTTTCTGTGACAGAATTAATGTCCTGCAACTTCAACTATGATGCAAAATAATGTGAACTAAAATGATACATGGGATCAGATTTTACTTTTCCTCCCCACTTTGGTCAAAAAGCAGGTATTTTAGTGCATATATTTCTTTTGTATGGTTAAGATCAAACTTGCAAAGCTTGATGTTCTGTTGTTGATAACTGGCTGGTTCCTTGAAAAGATGAAGTGTGTGAAACTAAAACCTTTTGTATGATACAGAGATTAAGTAGTGATTCTGTTCTTTGAAATGATGAGAAGCTCTCTTAGTTCAGTCTTACTGTGATTTTTTTTGAGCTCCATTTAATGGATTTGTCCCTGCTTAAATATGAAAAGTAATTTTGTATTTACATTGAATTTTGGTTTCCATAGTCTCTGTTGTGGCAGGTACCCTTAGATACTATAAACCACATGGATTATAATGGATTATTACTTGCTGCACAGTATTTTGTTGTATGCCAAAGTCCTGCACCACTGAATTACATTTTGAGAAAATACCTGATATTACTGTAAGATTACTACTGTTGTGATTGTAGAGTGCTTTGCCTTTTTAATGATACTCCTGTATTTACTCTTCTAAGTAATTCTCTTTCTCTCATCATGTTCATGTGCTCTTCCAAATTAACTCAAGGGTACTTATGAGAACTTAATTATGAGATTAATAAACTCTGAAGCATAGACTGCAGGATTGTCTAGTAGCTAATAACACTGCAACACACGTGTCTAGGAGTGGCAGAGCAGCCCTTCCCTGTGAGTGTTTCACAGGCAGGAGTGCCAGAGCCTTGTGACTGGACCAAGGTTGCTGCATTTCCTTGGCTTTGGACGGGCTCCAGCTCTCCTGTTTCCTACACCCCTTAGTCTCTGTCGCCCATCCACAGGCACAAGGGCCTTACAGGGTAGTCAGTCAAGAAGACTTTTCTCATCCATGCCCAGCTGTTCAGACAAGAAATTAACATCTAGTCTGAGGTAGTTTGTCTAATTTTGCATAGAAATTCATTGAGTGAGGTAATTGCAAAGGATGATTTGTTTCATTTTCTATGTCCAATGCCCATGTCTGTCTCTCCCTTTATTTTAAAACAGGGTGCAGGAAATTAGGTTCAGCAAAGCGAATCCCAGTCCTTTTGTTCACATGTCTGTGCTCTTTCAGGTTCTTATGTTATCTTCCAAAACAGTTAATCCCTACCTTCAGGGTAGGGTGCAGACACAGCCATAAAACAGAAATGGTTGTAGGACAACGGTGTCTGAATTTGCAATTCAACACACATACAAGGTTCTGTCAGTGATTTGCGGAAAAATGGCTTCTGCCTCAAAGAGACATGATACAAAACTTAGTTAAATTAATTGGGTTCACCAGTTCTGTCTGGGTTCATGCTTTACTGGCCTTTGGACTAACAAAACAGATCCTGGATTCTATTTTTTCTGTAGTTGTTTTTAAGACTAAAATCATATAATGTAGCTGGTGCTGTAGTTTTTTGTTCTTGTTTGTTGCTTTAAAATCTTTTGTTTATAATAAACTCTTTAATCATCTGAAAGATGGCAACTATCTAGTGTTGGATTTGGGTGTTGGATATTCCTGAGGGAAAAACAGGAGCAATATTATTCTTAGCTTGGGATTTTCTGATGTGCCAGTGAAATAGAGGACGACAAGAACCAGATCTATGTAAAAAGTGGAGCAATGTGGGGAATGTGTGAGGGGAGGAGAACTGAGAGGACACCTGGTGAGTAGCATGGTCCTCAAGAAAACAATTGCAGGTGCCTGCTGTTAAAGTTTTTTCCGATTAAGTCCATGGGAGCTGGCAGAGCAGCTGTCTGGCAGTCTGAGGGACATGAGGCTGGGTTGCAGTCCTGTACAGAAATAGAAAGGTGTAGTTGATGCTTTTCACTTCAGTGACACGCTCTGTGAAACTGCTCTCCAGCAGAAGTTCTAAAAGAGGATAAATACGTCATGTGTCACTGGAAGTGACAGTGTGCTTTTAGCATGAGCTGCAGAAGTTATCATCTGAGGAAGAGAAAGTTGCCAGGGTGCTTGGGCTTTCTACTGCAGTCAGTTTATATATCAAATATTATGTGTTGTTACCATGAGAGAAGAGTCAGCAGGGCCCAGGCTGATGTTGACTAAAATGAGCTGTCATAGGGTCATTCAGGATGGAGGGGGGCTCAGAAGGACTCTAGTTCAACCTCTTTCTCAAAGCAAGATTGGTACTGAATTTGAAATGCTTTGAACTCTGCTCCAATCTAGGTCTTTGGGCAACTTGTTCCAGTGCTTGACCATCCTTATAATGATTTTGTTTGTTTATTTGTTTGTTTTAATGTGGCTATAAGTAATAATGCTGTGGCACACCCACAGATGCTGGCGGTAGCAGACAGTTCATAGTGGTAGCAGAAGGGCATGTGCAACTCCTACAGCACCAACTGTGTAGCATTAGGAGGCAGCTGACACTGTAAGAGCCCCACTGAGATTGTGTTACAGAGAAGTCTTACAAAATAAGTGTCTATGCCAACACAACTCTGAAGTAAAAAGCTTGCCTCTATGAACACAGACTTCATGTGCATAAAGATTTTGAGGTATCACTGTCCTAGTAGAAAAATCTCACAAAATCCATCTCTTCAACTGATGTAGGTGCCAGCGCCTGGCTCAGCTCGTGGACTGTGGTTCACTGGTGCCTGATAAGGAGCAGAGTCAACCAGGGCAGATTCAGTGCTGAGTGCTGATTCAGGACAGAAACCTACATCCGGAAAAGTAATAACATCTGCTGTGGTTTTTTTTGCTAAATATGATTTTCAGAGGAATAAAAAGCTAATTTAAATATGCATCTCAAAGGCTTGTGTAGAGAATCACAGCTGGCCTACTGCCTTCAGGAAAAAAGTGTATTGCTATTAGTTTCTGTATATTCATCTTTTAGCTGATTTCTTTTTTTTTAAAAAAGGCCTTAATATGCAACCAGTTGTTGTAAATACTGTTTGAAATGTCATCAGTGTATTTGCATATCATCTTTATTTATACTGTGTGATTGCTGACAGCTTCAGTTTTTCTTCTGATAACTCCAGTGGGTTCACAAAGGCATCTTCATCTAGCAAAGCTTTTCTTCTGTTTGACTGAGCTCTCATCGTCTTCTGGTCAGCTATAGATAGCTCAGAGCAGACAGGGAGAGGAGTCTTTGTTAATGGCTCTTTCCATGCCTTTTCCTGTTTCATTTTCTCTTGCAAAACAATGCTGCCTTTTAACTTTTTTTTTTTTTTTTTTTTTTATGATATGGTGACGTTTTCTGGTCTGAGACAGCATAGCTACAACTCTTGATTTAGAGAGCTCTTTATTCTCAATTTGTATTAACTTGCCTCTTAGCCTTCTTTCTGACAAGCTGATGAGGTTATATGTTGTGGTGTGCTCATTGTAAAACATACTTTTCAGTTGGTTCAGTAATTTTTGTGGTGTTCTTCTGAACCCTTTTCAATATGTGGACACCCAAATTGGATATTATTCTCTGATACTGTCTTGGGGGAGCTGCCACAACAGAGGTCCTAGAGACTCTTTATATGAGATTCGAGTTTAGAGATTCAAGTTTAATTTTAATAATTTTCATGAATTATTTCCTAGGATATTTGGTTAAGTTTTTAGCTCTTAATGATCCCTAAATCTTTTTTATAGGTTTTTCAGATTGAAGTTCATCAATCTTTAAGTGCAGACTTCTTAATTTTTATTTTTCTGGTAAATCTGTCATTCTTTACTTGAACCTTGTTGTTTATTGAAGTCAAATGACTGTCTTCGGTGAACCATACCACTGATTTATTTTTGGCTTCATTATTTATTACCTGATTTTGCATCATCAGATGGCTAAGTAGTAATTCTTTTTTTTCAAGTAATTGAGTGAAAACACTGTAGGTCATAGGATGTTACTGGGAATATAGTCATCAAAGGTGGTATGTTGGTAGTCACTGCTGGAGAACTATTACCAATAAAATTTCTAATCTGGCAAAAATTTATTTTGAACTGGGTTGACATAAGGTTTTGCCTTAAATCCATACTGTATTAACTATATTCTGCTTGGGTAGCTTCTTAAAAACTTCTTATTGCTACTTGCATTAGCTACTCATTTTATTATATTAATACTGTGTTTTCAGAGTTAAAAAAGGCACCTTAATGTAGAAAAGTACTACTTTTAGATTTTTATTTTTCTGTGTTATTATTGTAGTCCATCACTTATTAGTGAATCTGCATACTACTGTTGGTTTCTGTAAAAACGGCTCCCCCCACCATGTTTTTAGCTTAACTAGTAGTAGGTTTCTTATTTGGCCTCTGGGATACTTTGTAACTTTAAATTTTGTATGTAACAGAAGGGCATGTTGATGAGAATGGGTTTATAGATGTCATGCTTGACTGAGCACATAATTATTTTAAATTAAACAAAATTGGTCTTTTTAAAGGATAAAGAAAGCATTTTATTTTCCAAGTTGAATTCTAGTGCAAATCCCTTTTAATACCTTTTGCATTAGTTTTGTTTGTTTTTAAATTATATAGTTGTATTTTCCATGTTCAAATCTAGTACAAATCCCTTTTAATACCTTTTGCATTTGTTTTTTTGTTAGTTTTTAAATGCTATAGTTGATGAATCAACTTTCTTTTTATTTGGCTCTTTAAAAATAGTGTTTAGGGGTATTAGAATACAAGTCACTTTCCTTAAGTCCTCCCACTTTTAGTACCCAAAGGTGCTGTAACTTTTAAGAAGAGTAGTGATTAAACTGCCCTGTTGTTTAGTGTAGTTTTCGTTGTTTGTCATAGCTATAAAATACATTGAATTCTTATTTTGTAAGCAGAGTGGGTAATTTGTTTCAGAGTTGTTAGTTACAGGGGAAAACCGGGTATTTTGACAATGTTCCTTACCTCTTGTGCACAGCTGATCCTTTGTAATTAGGCCATAGGCATTGACTTCACTTTCCAAACATGAATCCTCTTCAGAAAATTTATACTAAAAAATGCACTGTTCCAGTTCTACTTACACATTATGCAGCCCCCCAGTATAGGGGTTTATGTAAAAAAGTAATTTCTTCTTCCCAAGTCTTGTGAATGCCTTCAATGGTATCCCTTCTTGGAAAGCATAACTGAGTTCCACGTTGAAAGAATGCAGTTGGGTAGGATTTTCCTTGCAGTAGCCTCTGCTTTGTGCCTTCCTTCTTTAGCTTACACTATGAAATGCATCTCAAAGAGTGTTAACTGAATTTCAGAGGGACACAGTCCCTTCAGGAGTGTTTTGAATTTGCTGTGAGACAGATGATGGAGCTGTGCAGTTAGAATCCAGGAAGATGGTCAGAGAGGCCGAGTGATGTTGCTACTTCTTGGGTTTTAGCTGAAAAAAGAAAAAAAGAATGTCCCAGAGAAGAATCAAGTTTCAGAAATTGAAGACCTTTGGAGTGATGCTTTGGTTTAGCTCACTGTCTGCTCTCCAACTGGAGTTGGGGTCTGGTGAGGCATTACTTGCCTTCATGTCCTGAGGGCATCTTCTGCCTCTTCCTCCTTGTGGGTCAGTCACCTTAAGGGCCTGGATGCCGTCTTCAGAAAGCTTAAAGGACTATGCTAAGTGTTTTGTGGAGACAACTGATCCAATCCACAGGCATGTAGAAAAATCATCTTTTCTCAGTGTAAGTAGTATCACTTGTTATCTAGTTGCAGGAAAGTGAGTGGCATAGAAAATATCTATTGAATGTTCTTTAGGTTAATGTTTTCATTTTGATGTCCTGACCTTTTGGCTTTAATTTCATTTTGCATCAATGATATTAGAGGAAAATGTACTGAATGTACAGAATGGCTGAATTCGGTTGCCATTCCTATGTCACTTTACCATATTAAAAGTTCATTCTCCTTCTCTTCATCATCAGGTGTTGAATGTGCCTTTTGGCAATTTCAGTAGTGAATAAATACTTTCTGAATCCTCAGAGGGTAAAATTCTGTCTCGCTGAGATAAGTGTGAGTTTTATATTGAGTGTGTCCCCTTTGAGCAGTGTGCATCGTCATCGTGGCTTGGCCATATATAGCATATGAAGGCAGCAAGCACGTTGCCTCTGATCCACTGCAACTCGAACAGGAGGTGGTTCGCTGAAGGTCACACTGCAAGCTGTTGGGCAAAAGAGAAAACAGCCCACAGGTTTTCTGTTCAGCCACATTGTCTAATTTGATGGAGAGCATTTTCATAGCAAGTGGCAGATAGGCTGTTTGACAGGAAGTAAATAAATGCTCTCTTATACTGTTAGACTTTTGAGTACTAAGGTGTCAGTTGTTAATTGTAATGTGTTTGGCTAAAGCTCAACTTTTAACCAAGCAGTATGAATCCAGCAAGACCAAAAAGCAGTAAAAACTGTCCTTGAACACGAAGGCGTAAAAATATAATTGCTTTGATACTGACATAATCTGAGGAATGACCGATAAAATGATATTTTTTAGAAATCCTGCTCATTCACATTATGTGCAATCATCTTAGCATTAACTTGAAACTATGACAGATCTGGCTAGATTTAATCATGATTCTTTTGTACTTGATAATAGATCTGAAGCCCGACGTGATCCAGAAAAACTTTTAATTAAAATAAAAAATACATAGATATTCTTTCGGACTTGATTTTTGAAGAATCTTTTAAGTAAGGGGAAGGACAAGCACGAGGGAGTGATGCTGGTGACTGTTGCAGCTTAATTTCAAGTCTGTTTTGAAGAACTGAATGATGTGATTGACACTGCAGGTAATATACTGAGCTATAATTCACTTTGTTGTATTTAAATAATTATTTCTGCTGTTTAAAAGGAGTTGTTCACTTCATTAATCTACACGGATTGACAGTGATGTCATGGCTGTAAATGTAAGTTATGCATCGCATTTATTATTTGGAGCTTTGTCACTTTTATCGTGGAAATGGAAATGAGGAAGAAGACTGAAGATGTCAGGGTGAAACACATAATGAAGTCTCCAAAAACTGCTTGTGCATGGTTTGGGAGTGCTCTTCAACCAAACACCCCACTGACCATGTAGTATTTATTATGACTTTTTTATTTTGTCCTATCAAATTCATTCTCTCTGAACTGCTGGGGAAAAATTGCCTGCAGTGAGGGATAATAAGGTCTTTGAATATTAACTGTGTCTTAAGGTAAATGATTTATGAACTTGTGGAACAAACTAAATGAGTTTTTTTATATAAGTGGGAATGGGTCTTTGTGAATGCAATAAAAAACACAAGGTCAGTGTCAAAAACCCCAAGTGAAGTGGAATGTTCTATTAGTACTGTGTATTTACCGTATCTGGGACCAGAGGTACACTGAAGCTGATGCCACAGAAAGTCACACCAACTGACTGTAGTCGTCAGCTCTGCATGTCGCTCTTTTGGAGCTGATTAGTTCACATCAGGAGTAGACAGTGGAAGGGACTCAGGGTTCTGTGAGGGTCTGTATTCAACATAGTTGGCCAAGGGAAAAAAAAGTATGGAAATCAGGAACTCTATAAGGATGTCATGTAATTACAAAGTGTAAACACATTAAGTGTAAGCAGAGCTTTATGTAAAACATGAAAAGTAATTATTGTGTTCTTGTCAGCTTTGGTAAAATGTTGTAGAAAAGATGTAGACCAGTTTCAGTCCAGAAGGAAACAAGAAAATCAAGCTGGGAAACATTGCCTTATATTGGAGATCATAATATGAGATTAGTATTATTAAACCTAGAGACGAGAGTACTGAAGAGAAACATAAGTTATATATATGTATAAAAATGCCATTGCGTGATGGATGTGTATTTTGTGTTTCTTGTGAACATCCAATTCAATGTGGCTGGTATAAAAAAGTCTTCAGCAGCTCTGTTGTTTCTGAGGAGAACTTCCCCTGATGGAGTGTGGACAAGAAAGGGATAATCATCAGGGAAGTGGGACTGATTGCATGGCAACAGGGAGAGACTTTAGGCATCTGCCTCCAGTGAGGCCTCTTTGAGGTCATCGATAGGTTTCATGGTTCAGAGGAGAGGTTCCCTCCCATGGTGCACGTGTGCTGGCCCTTCAGTCTCACCTGTCCTCTGTGCAATCAGGAGCTCTCTCTGGCCAGTTGTCTGCTACATGGGATTATGGAGCAGGAGGGAAGCTGGGATCTTTGGTTATTTGAAGTGGACAGCTGTACCTGTCCTTACAGATCCTGGTTTCAAACCTCAGCCCCATCTCAGTGACTTGCTGTGGTGGAGAACAGGCAGCCATATGGCAGGACAGAGATTGTGGAGGAGGATAACTTGCATGCAGGAGTGGAGCAGGTGTGGGAAAGTAGGTGGCACAAGATACAGGATAACAGGATGGAGGACTAAGGAAAGATCCTGATTTGCAAAAATGGAGAAAATTGGAGTATGGTAGAAGTAACAGAAATAAAGTATTGATGTACTGGTTGGAAATTACTTAAAAGAGAAGGTGAGAGAGGAAGTGACAAATGCAGCTCTGATAGAAGGAGTAAGGAGGAAGGTACAGGGCTACCTAGACAAGGAGACTGGGATGTCATAAGGGACCTGACAACTGGAAACTAGTGTGTGCCGGCTGGTGAGAGTGCGAGTGGTTATGAAGCTTACTCCTATTGAAGGGAAATCATGGCAATTCTGATGCTTGCATACACAGTCTCTCACAAAATTTTTTATAATTTATTTCATATTTTCTCAGATTGGAGCAGGTGATTAGTCATCCTGTTGTCAGGTCTGTAAAGATGTATGCCCTCTCCTTCAGTTTCTGCTTTAGTATTATTCACTCAGATTACCTGAAACTACTTTGAGCTCTCTTCTAATATGCAGTGTTTGAGTTGGGTAAAATGATTTGGGGAAGGGAGAGTACAAAAACCAGGACTGTAGTAGTCATTACTAATTAAGTATCTCTGTTATATATACCCTCTCCCTTTAAGAGAAAAATATACCAGCTTTCCTCAAACAACAAATGCTGGAAGAGAAATATTTATGGAATGGATGTTTTCTGAGGATGATATAAATACAGAGCAAACAGCAAATGAAAGTTTAGAAGATATTTCATGAATGATATGGGAGTTCCTTGGCAACTTTTAGCATTGTTTTATAACTAATTAAAACTGTATTTAGCTCATGAGCAAAAGAGATCTCAAGAGGTTAAAGTGTCCTCCTGTCGGAAGGCATAACGTTTTGGAAAAACTACCTGTCAATAATTTTGATGAGAAAAATATCATGCTCTCCCTAGACTTGATTTCTGAAAATGAATTAATTTACATCAAGGTCCCTGGAATACTCAGATTGAGAGAAGGTCTGTTTTTTATAGTAACTGCTAGTCTTGGCTGTGTGACATTGTCAGAGCTGAGCAATTGCAGAGGGCTATTATGGTGGGAAGCACCAAGTATCCTGGCTGATGCAGAGTCCTTACTGAAGTAGCTTTCTTGTTGGATGTAGATGTGAGTTTGGTTTGATGAGATTCACTTCAGTATTCTGAGGTTCTGTCTATTTTTGCTAGTTATGAAGTGAAATTTTCCTTTGATTTCAATTTAAGTATTAAGATCTAATACCTATTTTCCTGTGCAGGCCACAAATCCTCTTCTGCATTTTAAAATTACTGCCTGACCTGCTTTGCATGAGGCACCCAGAGGAAGAAAAAAGTCTCTTTTTGAGCTTAAGAAGTCCTTAACACACTTTTGATATCCATTTCAACAATAAACTCTTTCTTGAAGTGGTTTGGGTTTTGGGGGTTTTGTTTTGTTGTGGGTCTTTTTGTTTGTTTGATTTGAGGGTAAAAAAGAGGTTTAACACAACAATACTTTCCACATTGTGTTGAATTGTCTCTTTAGAGAGCCCACTGCATTGGGTAATGGCATTGTACAGGCTGCCTACACTGCAGAGCAAGAAACACCTGAAGGGTACAATTTGTGGGAGTTCAATAAACAGTTACTCAGTATAGGGAGGAGACAAAGTGAAGGTATGTCACGAGGTCCTTCTTGTGCTTACCTTTCTGGGGATATATGAGTTGTTCCCCATTCAGTTCAATGGAAGCAGAAGGTACTTGCAGCTAGATGGTCTCATCCTCCTGTGGTGATAGTACTGCTGTCCTCTCTCCTGGAAGGATTAGTCTTTTAACAGTTGCTCTGCTTTTCAGCTGTCTTTGCTTATGGGTGAGCAAAAGGTTAATAAAAAGGACAGGAAGTGTAAATTGCATATGAATAATAGCAGGTAACTTACCTTTGAATTAACATTTATCAGATATTTTGGAAATGGATATAAAACAGAATTGGTAACTTTTTTTTTCTTTTTTCCTCTTCAAACCTGAAAAAACCCCATCCATGTGGTTGAAACTTCCATTAATTTCAGTGTAATTTTTTTTGGTAATGTCTAGAGGACATCTTTCTGGCTAGGTATGATTCATTCTAGCTTTCATATGATCTCTTTCTTCTCTTACTTAAATCAGTGCAGAAGCGCTGTATTTGTGTGTGAATGTTTTAAATGATTGACGTTGCTTACGTTGCCATTTAGGGATGAAAGCATTCAATTTAATTTTCTTTTGAGTCTATAAGATGTTTTGACTAATATTCCCATTTTGCGTCTTATTTTTCTGTATCTAGTTAGTATAATGAAATATACAAAGTGTGTAAAACTGAAAGAACCACCCTTAAAATAATTATAGTTGAGATATTCACAATCATAGAATCATTTAGATTGGAAAAGACCTTTAAGAGCACCACAAAACCATGTACCCAGGTGCCATATCTACACGCCCTCGGGGTTGGTTACTCAACCACTTCTCTGGGCAGCCTATTCCAGTGCTTGACAAACCTTTCAGGGAAGAAATTTTTCCTAATATCCAATCTAAACCTCCCCTGGTGCAACTTGAGGCCGTTTCCTCTTGTGAAATTTTACAGGTTTTGCAAATTAATTGACACACTGTTACCTTATTTTGAAAGTTTACTCCATCCCAAGAGAAATACTGCAGGTTCATGAGACATACAGTGAGCGTCGTGTGTGTTCTTTGATTTTCCTTTTGTGTTCTTGATCTCCAGTGTGCAAACTCCTGTCATCTGTTAATGATGATTTTACCCCAATACAAATGCAGAACACTACTGTGTACTACAAGTAACTTGTGTGTTGTTGTTTGCTTGTAAGGAATAGTGAAAAGTAACTAAATTTGAAATGAAGTTTTATTTTGCTTTTCACTGTTTGTTTCTGTGGGTGCAGATAGGGCTGTGCCTAGTCACTGAAGCAGTGATAGTGCTCAGGGAAGTACAAATATGTCACTAATAAAATGTGTAATTGTAAAAGTTCAAACTCATTTAAGAAAAAACATGAACCTAATAATAGAGAATTAAGTGGAGAGCATTGACTGACAACTAGGGTGCATCTGCTTCCAAATTTGAAGCTTAGTCTTGTAACAGGCAACACTTAAAATGACTGTAACGGTACAAAATTGGAGGAAGATAATGCTTCTGTCTTTGTTCATCTATATTCTGTTTTTGCAGCACTTTGGATATAGCCATCCTGTCCTTTTATTCTTAGTCAATTTGTCTGTTGTTGTTTGTGTGATATTATTTTTTTCTTTTCCACAAGTTCCATAATGTTTTCAGAGGAGAGAGGGAATATATTTTTCGAAACCACTGTAAGTCATCAGTGGACTTGGGATGTTTGGTACCCTAAGTTATTTATGAATTTTTATCTTTCAAAATTGAAAGGTTTAGCAGGCAGATAACAATGGTCTAAAGCAGCCCATTTACTGAAGTATAGAACAGGTGAAGAAGAATACGGCAATTTAGAAGTCCTAAATTCTATAGAGCTACTAAATATTGCATAGCTGAAATCCCTTTTTACTTTCTTGTACAGCCAAGTTCATTTATGTGGAAAAGCTGCAGGACAGAAGTCTGCAGGTGACATGTACTGAATTGGTCTCATCAGCTGAAGCAGTTCAGATAAAACTGATTTTGATTTTATTTTTAGGAACAGCTGTTTGCATGAGTAGAGTGGATTGAAACCTCCACAAGTGTTGAGTGGACTTGTTAAAATATGTATTTGCAGTAATAAATATTGCTATTTGTCATATGTTGGAGAAGGAAGAGGAATCCTCTAAGTGATGAAACTGTAAGTTAGTGCTAGAAATAATAATTAAATTAATTAGGTCTCTTACTTTTTGAAGATTCTGATCAACTACAATATATGGGGGATGTGTGCTGGTTTGATGTATTTTTACAGATTCAAGATCTGTGTTCTGTGTCTAATTTTAGGTGTGTTTCCACCCTTTTAATCTGCACTCACCTTTTTGTGTGAAAAAAACAATCACAGAATCACAGAATGGTGGGGGTTGAAAGGGATCTCAGGAGGTATCCAGTCCTACCTCTCTACAAGGAGGTTCACTTTTCAGCAGGTTGCACGAGATGGTGTCCAGGCAGGTTCTGAGTATCTCCAGAAAATCCACAGCCTCTCTGGGCAGACTAATTGCTTAATACTTCCATCGGCTAAAAGACTTTCTTAAGCTGTCAGCAGTGCACAGACATCAGGGAAAGTTGAAATATTAAACTACTGGAACAGACTTGACAGAAATCAAAACCTTTTTCTGGTAAGAGTTTTTTAAAGTTCAGATTAAACAAAACAGGCCAGAATATAAACAGAAAAGTTTGGGACCTGCCTCTTTAATATGAGTAAATCTTCAACTTAATATATATGTATTCTTTTAGCGACATAAGTTATGATGGTAAACATTTTTCCTGAAATTTTAATTGTATACTCGTCAAGGAACTGATTTGACAAAGGCCTTAAGAATAAGACCTTAATTAGAAGCTCGTGAATGGACACACTGTCAGTTTTATTTTAAGATGGTGTATTTGTTGTGCTCAGAAGTCTTGTTGATTTCTGAGGCATGGAACAAACTTTCCTATTGTACTTCATTATTTTTTCTTCTGTGGAGAAAAGAATCTATATTTTTGGGACTAATTTTGTGTGGATTCTACTCATTTGCGAGTTTTTTTGTAAGTGATGTCACTGAGCTGGTGAGAAGTGCAGAGAGGACGAGTGCTGTGCTCCTGAGCAAACAGGACATTTTAAAAAGCTGAATGTGCTGATTTGCTAACTTTTAGCATTAGAGGCAATTTAGGAAGATCTTGTAAACAAATCTGTTGCGGGATAGATTTTCAATCTTAAACAATTTACCTCTAAAAACCTCAATAGGTTTTTTGGTGTGGTTTTGTGCTTTTTTTTAACAAGTGTCAGGACATGGAGCACTGTTTCCAGCAAGCTCACAGAAACAGTAGAACTAGGTGCTCTGAAGTCAGTTCATATCTCTTGTTTTTTTCAGCTGGAGAACTAAATGTTTGGTAAAATGAATGTCTTCAGAGTTGAAGTGAGATTTTGGTTCTGAATAAATCTTTGCTACAGAGAGGCTTGGCTTTTTGATCTTCCTAAGGAACCTCTGCAGAAGCAAGAGAGCTTTGAATTCTGACAGGTTACTGACAGACAGTGAAGAAGAGGTACAATGAAGCTTATGTTCCAGAGAAACCTAGTCATCTGAAAGGTCAGTTGAATTGAGGGTGGGAATAAATATTTTCCTGCTAATGCATTTTTAAAGCATAAGGGATGTCAACAAATTGTTCTGGAGAAATGGATTATAGATGTCTTGAGGTGACTCATGAGTCATTATCTGATGGTTCTTTCGAAGACACAAATGCAGGAAAAAGAAATTATGCTACTTGCTATGTTCTTAAATTTGCAAGATTAAGTTATGTCAGGGAAATGGCATAAACACTGATTGAAAGAAGAATTTTTTCTGTCTCTTTCCTTTAGATAACTGGATATGTTACTTGAGAAGTTTTGGCACATTTGTTGTCAGAAATGTCATTGAGATGATGAGTTTACAGATGCTGCATGAAGGGGTGGTAGGGGTTGAACCCCGAAACCTAGACTGGACGAACCCCAACACCTATACTGGGCAGTTTGAGATGGAAAGTTTCGTACGCCATCTAGGACAGTGATTCTTATCTCCCTCCTTACTATCCGTGAATTTTTTAGGATGTCAGGTAATCCAGTCTGTCGTATGCTGTCATGAGGCTTTGATGTCCCTTCTGCATCTAAATTGACTTCGGCATATACTTAGGATAAAATAAATACTCTGTTATTAGGAGTTTTAATTGTAGAACTTTGACATGAAGTGTTTCGAGAGTACTATAAACTTGACACAGTGTAAAATCCTCCTGGGGATGAGAGCAAATACTGTCTGTTTTCCACCTGAAGCATTCTGATTCAAGAGATAAAGCAAGTTGGCCAGTGTGATGCCCTTGTAACAGAGGGTAATAAAATAAGGAAAGAAAGGAATGGATCTTGAATTCCTTGTTGAAATCTTGCATCTAGAACACAACATGATTTCTTTTGCAGATAATAGCGATGATCTCAGAGGTTGTTTCCAACCTAGTTGATTCTGTTTGCAGCCTGTATCCTTTCTGTATTAACACATTGCTATACTTCTGGGCATGTTATTCAAGATATCTGTTATAGTGTAGGCTGAAGAAAAATATTTTCCTTCTCTTATCTATGCTCTCAAACTCAGCATCAGTCTGTTAGGGTAACTACACTCAAGTAGCTTTGATTGTTGTGCAGCTTCTTGTTTGGGCTATTTTTAAAGCCCGATACCTTGTTCTTTTTGCAGGCTTCACGACTACCCAGCTTTGCACAAAAGAGACTGTTTCTTTGTGATGCTGCCGCTGATCCCTGACAGATTGTGTATGTGTTTGTGGCCAAGTTTAGCTGAGTGAAAACCTGGCCTACTTTCTAAAGATTTTTTTCAGCCTGTAATAAATGTGCCAAATTTGGAAGCAGAGAAGATTGTTCAGGATGCCTTATTTCCATGCCAATACTTCGAGTGCATTTGCAGATCATTAGGGCTTCTTAACAGTGCTGGAGCATACTGGGTGGCTTTGGTGCTGTACCTGGATGTACTTCTTCAGTCTCACCTGCTGCTTTGGGAGAGTCAGTGTCATAAGGGAATTGTGAAGACTTCGTTTAACACCTTGCACTTCAGAAACTGATAAATACTGGTTTTTACCATAGGATCATTAAGGTTGGAGAAGACCTCCGAGATCATCAATTGACCGAATACCACCATGGTCACTAAACCATATGATGAAGTGCCACATCTCCTTGTTTTTTTTTTCAACACTTTTAGGGAGATGGTGACTCTACCACTTCCCTAGGGAGTCTGTTCTAATGCTTAACTACTCTTTTAGTGGTTAAGCTCAACCATACTCCCTTGCAGAGGGGCCTCTGGTGGTCTAGTGGTTAGGGTGCAGGACTCTCACCGCTGCGACCCGGGTTCGATTCCCAGCCCCCCAGGCAGATGGAGCTCGTCAGCCCTGTAAGGCAATCCATCTAAGAGAAGGTCACTCTAAACAAACCTAC
>NW_016690215.1:3058308-3075905 GCF_001604755.1 Lepidothrix coronata
AATGACCTTTCCCAAATCTTCGCTCGCGAAGACTGGCCATTATATATTATATATATATACTCCCTTGCAGAGCAAAAAAGTAGGCTCTATATGCTTTTGTTCATATATTTTTAAAATGTTTCTTCTGCTCAAAAAAGCATAAGAAATTTTGATTTGTCTTAATGCAACTAAGAAACACTTCTGCTTTAGATCAGATGCCTAAAAGGCCAGAAATAAGTCCCAAGGCCAGATCCTTAATTCATTTATCACAGTTTGAATGAAATAAATTGAGTGATAATAGATTAGACTGTCTGAGAATCTGACTTACTCTATACTCTGTGGAGATATATTTATTTTTTTTAATTACATGAAACCCAGAAAGTCTGTTTATTCTATTATCATTCTCAACATGGGGGGGAATGAAATCTTTTGAACTCCTGCAAAGGATTCTTCTGGTGTTGAAAGCTTTCTAGCTTCATCTGTGATGGATAGTGTTATCTGAAATACCTTCTTCTGTAATGTCTGAGTATTTTACTGTGTCAATCCTTAATTTAGGATTTTTCCTCTATAATTATTTATTTTTCCGCTTGATTTTAAGATTTTCATGTCAGGTACATAAGATGAATTGTCTCAAATTGTCCAGTAAAATAAAATAGTACCACATCACAAAAAATATCTTACCTGAGATTTGATAGAAATATGTATGATGATAAAAATTTGACCTATATGGAGAGCAGCCCTGCTGAGAAGGACTTGAGGTGCTGGTGGATGAGCCAGCACTGTGTACTTGTAGCCCAAAAAGCCAAACATGTCCTGGGCTGCATCAAAAGCAGCGTGACCAGCAGGCTCAGGGAGGTGATTCTCCCCCTCTGCTTTGCTCTGGCGAGACCCCCACCTGCTGTGCTGCATCCTGTTCTGGGGTCCTGAGCACAAGAAAGACCTGGACCTGTTGGAGTGAGTCCAAAGGAGAGCTACAAAGATGATAAGAGGGCTGGAGCATCTCTCCTATGAGGCAAGGCTGAGAGAATTGGGTTTGTTCAGCCTGAAGAAGAGAAGGCTTTGAGGTGACCTAATTGTGGCCTTCCAGTACCTGAAGGAAGCCCAGCAGAAAGATGGAGAGGGACTTTTTACAAAGTCCCTACAGTACATGTAGTGACAGGAAAAGGGGGAATGAATTGAAAGAGAGTAGGTTTAGATTAAATATTAGAAGGAAGTTCTTTACTTTGAGAGTGGTGAGGTACTAGAACAGGTTGCCCAGAGAAATTGTGGATGCCCCATCCCTGGAGGGGATGTTGGATGGAGCTCTGAGCACTCGTCTAGTGGAAGGTGTCCCTGCCCAAAGCAGGATGGTTGGAACTACATGATCAGACCCAAACCATTCTATGACTCTTTGCTCAGGTATAAAGTGCATATTAAAAATTGTTTTCTCATCCTATTTAGGTCTTGCATGGAACACTGCTTTATCCAGGTGTATATCTTGGTGTATCTTTTAGTTCTATGAAGATGTATCTCAGTCATTGCTGTGCTGGTTGGGTGTGCTGACTGTCGTAGTAGGGGACTGACCTTCAAAGAGTATGAGCTCACAGAACAGTGTCTGACAGATGTGCAAAAGATGCTGATTGATATGGAGTGCAGTACACCAGGCTGCTGCTTGATTGGGAGATGTCTGAACAACTGCTACTTCAATAGAACATGTGTTGTGCAACATGCAAAGTCAATCTACTTTAACACAGAAAATGTGTTTCTATAGTCTGACTGTATAAATAATGAGTACATATATATATTTTATAAAAATTTATAAAAATTGCTAAAAATATGCCTCACTTACTAGTGTGTTGAGAAAATGTAGTTTCAAATGGAAAAGAAATCCACCAGCAAATACAAATATTGTATACTAGTTGTCAGACCGTTGCTTTACTTCTTCATTTGCTTTACCTTGAAGTGTGAGATTTTTTTTTTTAAAGATGAGTTTTGGTAGTGTTTTAGTTTTGTTTGTTTGTTTGTTTGTTTGTATTTTTTTTTCCTAAGAAAGGTTGGAGAATCTTGGTGTATAAATAGTGTCTTTTCACTACTTAGCCATGTTTTTCATAGTTGCAATCGTACTACTGTATTCTTAATTTGTGGAAGAGTTTGTATATCTGCTCTACCATGCTATTTTTGATTGGCAGCTGAGCTGATACAAAAAAAAGTTGCTATAAAATGTTGCTAAGTCCTCTTTTTCCTCCTCATTTTTACCATTGGTGGATGACTTTGATATTCTTGACATTCGTAGTGTTCACCTTCACGTAATGCCTGATATTTGGTGTCTTTGTTAATAACATGACCTTTTAATGATGTGTGTTTTTCTTATGGTGATTCACGTGAATTTTAATATTTGAAATTTCTTTATTATGTTGCTACTGCAGAGCAGTCCAGAACTTTGGCTTTTTGCAGCTCATTATTTCTTTCATAAAGGAGAAGTGAGAAGGCTCTATTATACTGTTGACTTAAAATCTGTACAAAAATTCAACTTTGAAGCAATAACTGCCTTGAGTAGACTGTCTACTTAGCAGTATGGGATAGACCTATCTTTAATGCTATTAAATTTCACGAAGCATTGCTTAGTTTAGAAAGTAGAACACAAGCTGTAGTCCCCTTCTCGAAACTCAAAGGGATTTAAATGATGATTACTCTTATTTTTGTTGTGAGCCCATCAGTATGCATTTACTTTAATTGTAAATGTTAAAAAAGTACAAACCTTTCCCTTGCTGGATCTATCATGGAAGCCATATAGTCTTCTGGAAATGTTGTCCTCTCAAGCTGTGTGCAAATTTACACAGGATTTTGGAAGCAATCACAGGCTATGCAGAAATCAATGGTCCTACATGGAAAGTCCCTTTTATGACAGAATTCAGTATCTTCAACTGCAGTTCCAGGAAGAAGGTATAGTTCTCTTACTTCATTAAATACAAGTTCTAAGTCTAAAACTATTTCTTTCTTGAATATCCTTAGACTGAGATATGACTCAGTTGTAATTTGTAATGGACACAATGTCTTATTATCAGAGAGGAAAATTCTTCAAAAAGAAAATTCACTTTACATCTGGAAACAGACAGATCTTTGATCCCAGAATCTGGAAAGAAGAAACATCTGATGATGATGTCAATTGAATATAAACTCTTGGGGACAAATTCTGCAGGCATTACAATGTGTGCCTGTTTACTGACTTGTGTGGAAAATATTTCAGTGTAGTTGGACCTTGTTATTTCAGGTAACTCTAAAATACTTATACTTCCATATAAATATGGTTTTTAAACATCAATGTATTTTGTACTGATGCTCTTTCTGTAGTCCTCAACAGTGGAAGTGAAGGACTACTTTCTGCTTGTGTTTTTCAGAAATACAAGGTTTTCTTTTCTCAAGCAATTATTCATTAATTTGCACTTAATCCATATTCACTAATGTATTGGATATCTTTGAATTACTTTTTGGATGTAAGAAGCAGAAAAATATGTGGGCATTTTTCAGAAACATACTGCTGTTTTGAATAACCCAAAGCTGGAGCAGGGATTACCAAAAATTAAAGAAAAGAGTGGGCAAAATGAGTCTTAGGTTTTTGTTGTGCTAAGCCCAGAGAAATCCCCCAAAGCAGGAATTTAAAGCTCAAAGTTTAATACTTTTTTTCATCATGCAAATGGAAATACAACAACTGTTGTATTTTCATTGGGGGAAAAAAAAAGGAAGGTGCTGGTTGTGAGTCTTTTCAGGAGGCTTTTCAAGAGAATTAATTTTTCTTCTCCAAATGTTAAGCTCAAAAAGCACTGCAAATGGTACACTCTTTCAGTGGACTTCAGAGCACAAAGATGAGCACTTGTATATGCTCACTAAAACCCCTTTTTTAATGTATCTGTAAGAGATGGGGATATTGGTTTCTTAGTCATCTTGGAGCAGACAACAGAATATTATGGCTATTGGAAAATGCTGTGTAACAAAGCTTATGATTACATACTGTCTGTGGTATTTTTCAGTGATGTAGAAAGAGTTGGTGACCTTCACAATGACAAATGCATTACATTAATATGATAATGCCCTCTCCTTCCAAAACCTGCAAATATTCCAGTGAGTGTTAAGTACAATAAGAGTACTCTGTGGAAGTGAAGAAGTCATTGCTGCTTCTGGCAGTCTTATGGCTTTCTTTTAAAGCTTCCTAAAATGCATCAAATTAAAAACTGTTGAGAAACGGTACAAACACAGCTTTTGTATGCAGAAAAAGAGGAAGTAAAATGGATATGAGAAAAGGTGCACTGCATATGAAATGCCTCAGTATGGATCATTTCAGGATATATGACGAAGGTATGGAAGTATATAATAGCATATATCATAAAAGCAAGTGAAGAGATGTCATTTACGGAAGGTGACCCAAAGCCAGCCAGCACATCTGCAGAGAATATCAACACAAGAAATGCTTTCCAGGTCACTGCTAACCATACTCACAGAGGCACTGACCAGCCTTAACGGCTGTAGGTAACTTCAAATACCAGACTGTATGCAGTGGCTGACAGTTAACACAGAGGTTCTCATACATGTGTTTCAGAAGAAAATTAGATGCAGTAGATGTTTCCACTCTTAAATCCCAGTATGATTCTTGCTATAAGGTAATGAACATGGCAGGGAAACCTGGATTAGGTGACAGAGTAAATCTGAGTACAGCTGGAAAGCTTCTCTCCAGTTGTCACCCATTCACTTGCAAACTTCTAAGTTTTGCAGAGATCTTATAGGTCTGGTGTCACCCCGTGTTTCTGTGAGCAAGTTGAGTGATGGAGTAAACATACTCTGTTACATTCCCAGGTAACATTTCCTCCTTAAGGATAGGTTAGGCAATTGTCAAAATTATGCAGGCAGAGCTGATCCTGTCTTGAGGAAATAGATGCAGCCAGAAACCTTTTCCAGTTCCATCCCATTTCATCACTGCTACCTGGCACCTTCCAGCTCTCTATCTGGCAGCTTAGTAGTGGAGGAAAGACTTTGTTTGGGTTTATGTCTTTTTTTTTTTTTAATATGCTGACATTTCCAGGGAATAGGAAACGTCTTTTCCTATATTTTTGCCTTTAAGCTGAAGAAGGCGTTGTTACACTAAACTGGGCTCCTTGGAACTTCACTAGAAGCGCCTTAGTTTGGTCCTTCTCTTCCATCCAAGGTGCTTTTTTCTCCAAGTATTACTTTTGGAGAAACCTCCTGTCTAGCCTGTGAGTTCTAATGCTGAGGACAGTTGCAATAGTTTTCTACAACCTGATGTAGTATTAGTTGTGCCAGAACACTTTTTTATTTACATGCACCATAAAAATTACTTGGTTGCGGTCTGGGCTAAAGGGTACTAGAGAAATATAATCAAGCAGTGTAGTTTTCACTGTCATTTGAGCATGCTATGACTTGCGCAGGCCTGTTTTCTAACATCACTTAAAGAAGAAACACAGTGTTTCAACTGTAAGTTTGTCCCCTCCAACAGAATCAATTCTGGCTTCTTGAAAAGACCATAAAAAACCACCATGAAGCTCATGGGCGTTGTCTATCTTTTTAAATGCCTGAAATGTGATTTGTATATCTTTCTTTAATTCCACAAATATTTTGATGATCACTGCCTAAAGTAAAATAGAAGTTCTTAAAAAGGGGTTTGGTCTACAATGTGCCATTTCTCCCAAAATACTTGCAAGCATATAACTGTTACACTTCATAAGATGCATGGTTCAGTTTTACTGATTCCATTAGGTCATATCAGCCTGGATTACAAAGAACAAGATGACATTTCTCCAACTCTATTTAGAGTGGCTTCCCATAGGCTTAGAACCCTTCTTCCAAATGTGCTGTTCTGGTACAAGCCAGGTGCAGGCTTAAATCTTATTTTTCACTGCAGTTGTTAAATATAACACTGCAGTGTTATATTGAAAGTGTGTAAGCAATTCAAGTTATTGTACTTTTTTTTTTTTTTGAGTGATGCTGAAGTATTATCATCAAATAAAAAAAGAATAAATTATACATTCCTTGAAGTACTGGTGAAATGTTGCTTATTCCTAAGTACTGCTCTGTGCTCTCTTCCCATCTTCATTGGAAGGGCACAAGGTATAAATAGGCATAATTTTATGCTGTCAGGCTAACAACAATCTTCTTAGCATCCCACTATATCTCCTTTTTCCTTCCAAACCCTCTTACGGAAAAAACATATCATGAGGATTCTTGTACTTTTGTGAGGAAAATTTCTTCTCTTATGAGAACATTCATACAAATAATTTCTTTTTTTCACTATGCCAATGCCTTTTTTTATATATACCAGGACATCTGTGTAAATTTTCTCACTTAAAAGTGAGAAAAAGTGAGAAAATGAGGAAAAACAATGGCAAAACAGGTTTCAACTTTACTCAGCAGAAGTTCAATGGTTGATGCTGTGATGAAGGTTCATTTTTTTTTTTTTTTAAGATTGTAATTTACTGAGTATAGTAAATAATTATAGTTGTGTTACAGCTGTCAACACAAATGAGCAAAGTACACTTGGCAGTTAAGAATCCGTTTATACTGTTTGTTCTGGAACTTGTTCACAATAATTTAATAATTCAGTGTTGGTCTTACTAGCATGAACTGAATTAATGAGGGTCCATTCTACTGTATTTCTTAACCAAAAGCTGACAAGAAGGTGTGCTTATTTCTCTATCCTCCTGCACTCTGAAATGCTGTCCACAATAATAGTCTTTAATATGTCAAAATACAGATGAACATAGAGAACATGGCAAAAATTCCCATTTCAACTAAAATGAAAAGCGACTCTATTATATGCTTAACTAAAAGTGGCCTTTATTTTAATTACTCATCCTCTAAAGTGGCTATTCATTAATAGCTAATAGCTCTAATGGCTCTTCTAACTGGGTCTATGAGACCCCATCTTGTGTAGCCAGGGTTGATCTCCTGGCCTGACAGTGAGGAGGAGTTGGGACCCGCTAGCTTCCAGGAGCCCTTTCAACCCCTGAAGGGCCATCTGGCTCCACAGAGCCCATCTGCCTCCTCTGCCCAGCTTCTCATGCTCAGAAACAGCTTCCGAGGGCTGCACGGGTGGTACCTGCACATGTGGGGTATGTGGATGCTCCTGGTGTGATGCCTGTGTTGATTCTTGGCTTTGGTGAGCAGAAACAAGAAGAGGCTGTAAATGAGAGAAAGAGGAGGTGGTGGAAAAATGGAAAAGGCAACTTGAAGGAAGTGGGGAGCTCCCAAAGGAAAGGAAGCAGATCTAGATGAGAAGAACTGAAGGATAATTTGATAAGGAGAGAAGGTAGGAAATTGCTCTGGGGGGAATGAATGGGGTAAGATACTGTATGAGAATAAAGAAATGAGACTGTGTTTGAAATCTGAGAAAAGGCTGAAAGGGATGGACAGCTGATTAGAGGATGAAAGTGGGTCTTTACAATCACAGAGTATGGATGTGGAAATTTTGATGTGCACGTTTGAAGTGGATTTCAGCTCGAAACTTTGTTAAACTTAACCTCTGATTTTCTGACTTGCTCTTAAGAGCCAAAGCAGAATATTTGTACTGGTTCCTGGATGCTGTTGGCTGAAATCAGGGCCGATCCTCATTATTAGATATATTATGATTGGAAGCTGGCGAATGTCACGCCCATCCACAAAACAGGCCAGAAGGAGGACCCGGGAAACTACAGGCCCATCAGCCTGACCTCAGTGTCTGGCAAGGTTGTGGAGCAGATCATCCTAAGTGCAATCACACAGCACCTACAGGATGGACAAGGGATCAGACCCAACCAGCACAGATTTAGGAAGGGCAGGTCCTGTCTGAGCAACCTGATCTCCTTTTATGATCAGGAAACCCACCTGGTGGATGAGGGGAAGGCTGTGGATGTGGTCTATCTGGACTTCAGCAAAGCCTTTGACACCGTCTCCCACAGCATACTCCTGAAAAAGCTGGCAGCCCACAGCTTGGACAGGGGCACTCTGTACTGGGTTAAGAACTGACTGGAGGGCCAGGCCCAGAGAGTGGTGGTGAACGGAGCTGCATCCAGTTGGCAACCGGTCACTAGTGGTGTCCCCCAGGGGTCAATGTTGGGCCCAGTTCTGTTTAATATCTTTATTGATGATTTAGATGAGAGGATTGAGTCCACCATCAGCAAATTTGCAGATGACACTAAGTTGGGGGGGAGTGTCGATCAGCTGGAAGGCAGGAGGGCTCTGCAGAGGGACCTGGACAGAATGGGGAGTTGGGCTGATTCCAAAGGGATGAAGTTCAACAAGGCCAAGTGCTGGGTCCTCCACTCTGACCACAACAACCCCCTGCAGTGCTACAGAATGGGGACAGAGTGGCTGGAGACCAGCCAGACAGAAAGGGCCCTGATTGACAGGAAGCTGAACATGAGCCAGCAGTGTGCCCAGGTGGCCAAGAAGGCCAATGGCATCCTAGCCTGGATCAGGAACAGTGTGGCCAGCAGGTCCAGGGAAGTGATTCTTCCCCTGTACTCAGCACTGGTGAGGCCACACCTGGAGTGCTGTGTCCAGTTCTGGGCCCCTCAGTTCAGGAAGGTCATTGAGGTGCTGGAGCAGGTCCAGAGAAGAGCAACAAGGCTGGTGAAGGGACTTGAGCACAGGTCCTATGAGGAGAGGCTGAGGGAGCTGGGGCTGTTCAGCCTGGAGAAGAGGAGGCTCAGGGGAGACCTCATCAGTCTCTACAACTACCCAAAATGAGGTTGTAGCCAGGTTGAGGTTGGTCTCTTCTCCCAGGCAGCTATCAGGAAGACAAGAGGGCATGGTCTTAAGTTGTGCCAGGGGAGGTTTAGGTTAGATATAAGAAAGAAATTCTTTACAGAGAGGATAATCAGACATTGGAATGGGCTGCCCAGGGAAGTGGTAGATTCACCGTCCCTGGAGGTTTTTAAGATGAGACTGGATGTGGCACTTAGTGCCATGGTCTAGTAACCGCGGTGGTAGCGGACCAAGGGTTGGACTTGATGATCTCAGAGGTCCCTTCCAACCCAGCTGATTCTATGATTCTATGATTATATATCCTTAGAAACACACAAGCTGTTGAAAAATGAAGGCTGCAGTAGCAGAAACATGGATATTGGAGGAAAGCAAGACACAAAAACAGGAAAAGCAAGAGAGTAGCCTGCCTGTAGGAAGTGATGGAGCTGGATGAAACTGTAATGAGAGGCAATGCCCCTGTTTTTCTCCATCCTGTTGTTAGCATGGATGTTTTTTAAAGGGGCAATGACAAGAAGCTATGGTTTTAGTCCACTATGTTGGGACGATGCCAGGAGACTGATGGTTCCCTTGGCTGCCTCTTCCTACTCTCGCAAGTGATGAGCAGACAAATACTTTCTGCACTGGTATTCTAAATTTTGAGGATCTTACATGTTGATATGATGAACTGTGTTATAAATGTGTTTCCATTTGTTATTTATGATGTAGGAATTTCTTGAAGGGAAACCATGAAACTTTTCCAGGCTATCGGAAAGCTAGACCATGATTGAGTAGCAGAGATTTTTTTCCCAATCATTAGATAATAATATAAAGGTTTGAAAACTGCTTTATCCTTTCCCCTTCTCCCTTAATTGCCAGTTTCACAAATGATCTTAGCTCTGGTTCTTGGTGACAAATAATTGATCTGGTCTATCACATAGTGCTGCAGGGGTGAGCAAAACCAGTGCAAATACAATGTAACAGAAAAATGTTCCAGTACCTATGTTCCTGTTCCTTTGTCTTTGTACTTTGGAGAACAATGGAACATGCTGGAGTGGAGGAAACATTCCCTGGAGGAAAACAACTGAAAAATGACTTTGTATTTATCCACATTTCACCTCATTTGTGTATTTTTTTATTCCAGAAACTATGTCAACATACATCACATGTAATTGTAGAAGAAAAGCTAAGTGAGAATTATTTACAGAAAAATCTAGTGCAGGTGTCAAAGGTCTTCTCTGAAACAGGCTATCCACAGTGACTACTTCAAGTGGCTTGGGGTTTCTATTTGAGCCTGTTGAAGATGACAACTTTTAACAGGGGATTAAGATGAGATAGATTGTTTCTCTGGACAAAGAAAGAACTAGAGATAGCTCTTCTTGTTTGCTAGAGCCTCTCCAAAAACGTGATCCATTTAAATAAAAAAAAAATAAAATTATTTGTGGTAGATATCTATGGCAACCATAAAGGTGGTCAGTGCAAGGACAGTTCCAATTTAGATGGTATTTTGTGGGCTTAGATTTAGGTTGCTTATGATCTTCATGCCATAGCAAAGGTATATGTATAAATATTTGTGAAATATTGTATATTGTAAGCATAGTCTGAGAGGACATGGTCTCCATTGTCATGCAGGATAGTGCCCATCAGCTGTGCCCAGAAGCACAAGGATTTGACAGATGGATCCAACTGAGATGTTGAAATGTTAGAACTGAAGCCCAGATTGGGAAAAGACATTTCAACCTGGTTATTGGGAAAGAAATTCTCACCACTTGTTTTAACTGATCACAAAATATTGAGTGTGTGTCTGTGCTTTCAGAGGCTGAAGTACTATGAGTTGTTTTTGTGGTGGGGGATGTGATGTTTTAAAGAAACAAGTAGATGAGGTTCTGCATATATGCTTTAGGATGTAATCTGGTTAATTCTGAGGTATACACACATACCAAATGGAAGTAGATACACATACACCTGCATTGCTTTGCAAATCTGTTTTTTTTTTTCATTTTACAATCTAATACTAAAATAAAATAGATGTCTTCAAAAAGTGTTGCTGTATTTGGATATGATAGATTATATCATGCATAACTAGTTTTCTGGGACATAGATGAAGGTATCTGCCATCTCTATTTTGCTATTGCTGTGAGAAACATAATGCAATATCTTCTTCTTTTAGTCATGATTTTGATTAAATTTTCTGCTTTCACAATTTATTACATAGCTGTGTAACTTGGATGAGCTAGTATACAAGTAGTATACATTCTGAAATAATGAGATCCTCTCTCACTGTACAGTCTTACATCTGAGGGTGACCATTACCTAATCATTTTATAATTTCTTTTGATTACTGCTATCCTGGGCAAGGAACTCCATTTTGGTAAGCTCTGTACAATGCACAAAAAAAGGTGCTTGGTCAGCTAAACCGTTAAGGATCTAGTTTGTGGTTAATAGATCACATTTACATTGTTAGCTAATGTAATAAGTACCCTTAAAGCTACAAAAAGAGATAAGATATATATTATGCTGCTTTACTTGAAAGCTATATGTATTACTAACAGACTGTTTCAAACTTGTACTTAATAGAACTGAGAATCCCTGCAAAAATTTGAAGTTTCAGTTCTAAAAGCCACCTGTCCTCAGTAAACCTGAAACAGAAATACTTACTGATTATGTAAGTAGTTATTTTTGTAGATTCACTAGCTTTCTTTCAGAGACCTGAACACAGACGACAAGGATAAAATATTGCGCTTTTCTCCTAATCCACATTGTAATTTTGCTATTAACGTGCTTTATAATGGTTTTACTGTCATCGTTGTTGAATCGAATGGGGTTAGCTGAGTGACTGTGGTGCTTGTATTTATAGCTCAACCTCTGCTGGTACTTCTATGAACGCTGTACTAAGGTAACTCCTTAAAAATGAAGTAATAGTGTCATGTAGCAGCTTGGTTTCTGAAGTTATCCCTTGCTGTTTGCTTCAAGCAGAAACTTTGTTTTTTACTGTCTAGAGCTTGTCGCATACCAAACGAGTTGCTTTACAATTCTGAAATACAAATGGCTTTTAGCCATATAACTGTACTAAGGGGAAGACATGGTGGGCAAGCTTTTTTTCATTTGAATCACAGACGGGTTTTGGTTGGAATGAACCTTAAAGATCATCCAGTTCCAAGCCCTGCTTTTCCCTCCCAACCCCCACCCCTGTGGGCAGGGACACCTTCCACTAGACTAGGTTGCTCAAAAGTTGAGTCTTTATCCATTCACATTTTTGTTCATATTTTTATCTGGAAGGCAGTTTGCCATCCCTAAAGCAAAGGCAGAACACAGCAGGATCAGCCAGATGTCTCCCAAGGGCTGGCCTGGGCATGGAGGGTGGTAGCCCTGCAGAAGAGTCTCCATCATACCCTGTGGTCCTGGGACAGGGAGCTAAGCAGAACCCATTCCTTTATTTTAGAAATTTGGGTATGGATGTTTATTTAATGTGCTGGTGTTTGGAGAAACTACCCTTGAGTAGTTAGTACTCAGTTCCTGCCTAAATTCCTGTTTAATATGTGATAATTTTAAATAAGTGGAAGGGTATGAGTATCTAGACAACTGACTTATATAATGTCGTAAAAATCCTGAATCTTGCTCATGAATCTTTCACCTCCTGTGGCAGTGATTCTTCACTGATGTGGGAGATTCCATTTAATGTGTTTAACCCTCATTTTCCTTTTCAAAGAACAACAGCTGCAATACATAGCTTATACTTTCTTCAGTGCTCAAATCATAGGTGTGAGTTAGGGTTTATCACATTACTTTGAATAAGGAGAAGGTTCCAAAAAGTGATTAGAAAGCAAACACCTAATTGGATATTGAGCGGAGAAAGCAGTAATCCACAGCTGTCAAAATGTTTTCAATGTAGAAGCATGTATCCATCACAATTTTGGTTTTCCACAGAAAACTAAGGATATTAAATTCAGAACTCAAAGAGAATGCCTTAATGAATAGTATTTTGCCATAAAATAAAAATTATATTTTTATTAGAAATACTGTAATAAATATCAATGTTTCATAAGATATTTTCATGGATTATTTCTGGAGATGGTATTTTTATGAAATATCTTTGTGATAGTGTTTTACAATGACTAAGTAATCTAAGGTTTAACACTGAGTGTTTTTAGAGATGTATTTCCATAAATTTGTTTAGTGACTTGTTCTGTGTTAGATTTATAAGAAAGGGAGTTAAAAAGTTAGTTTCCTAAAAATAATATTTAAAAATAGCTTTTTTTTGTTGAGTGTTTTCTGAGGTCACAGATATACCAGTGAAGGATGTGGAGTGATCTGTCTTTGCTGCAAGCTGAATTAAAACTGTAGGAGTTTTCAGAGCTCTTCCTTCTTATATTTTAAAAATTGTTTCAGAGATGAGTTATTACTGAAGCAGAGACAGTTTCACTGCTGCCAGGTGAAAGTGTGTGATCTGTCCATGTTACTGTTTGGTGTACTATAGTAACCCACATGCTAATGGGAAGAAGCAACTGAAAAATTAAAAAGGATGTCTCATCTTTACAGGAAGTGAAGAGAATTTTGTCTGCTGAAAGAACTAATGAAAAGATCATTTTTAACTCACAAAGCAGTGTTTTGGATTTTTTTGCTGTAATACCTGGTAATTTTCCTTTGTGATGGGGAATTTATTTTAAACCAAATTAAAAATCAAAGTACAGCATTTAACTTGCAATTGTGGTGTACTTTTTTTGCGTACAAAGGTGGTCGCAATTGCTGTAGAATTTATTCAGATAAATGGACTATGACTTTTATGGGATTATCAAATGAACTTTTCATAATGTGTAACTAAGCTTTGGGTTGTTTTAGTGTGACAGACTTTTTTTTTATGGGGGGGGGGAAGGGGGCTATGCCCTGCTAAAGCTCTAAGAGTTTTAACATATGGATTTTTTCAAATCCAAGTATATCTTGATTATTATTCAGTCACTGTTTTATATAATTCATTAACCTTTCAAAGGACAGGGGCTTGAAACTTCGAGTAACAAAGATATTCTTAGATTTATTTAAGTTCCAGACCTCTGGGACCAGGGTACTGGGGCAAAGGGTGGGTTAGCACAGTGTGTTTAATAAGATGATGCTAGGCCACCGCACCTCCAGTGGTATTTGTTTCTCTTCCATGGTGGCTGAGTGGTAGTGGTACCTTTCTTTGCACCTGTCTTCTCTCCATTCTTTCATTTTTGCAGGCAGTAAGGTTTTTTTCCAGTAAAACGAGATGGAAACTACAGACAAGTTAGTTAAATACATTCAGCGATAGAGAAATTCTGCAAAGTTTTGTGGACAGATGTCAAACCAGGAACTAGGCTTTGCTTGCAGTGAAAAGAAGTCGTTCTCGCACATGTTTCCTCTAGCAGTTCGTGCCCTTCCCTTTTCTCTTCAGCTAGAAATGGGATGCATGAAATCTTGTTTAACAAGATGGAATTTCTTGGTGACTTCCTGCTGAATTCTCATGATCTAAGTAAATGAGTTGCTAATTAAAATACGTTATGAAAATAAGATCTAATGTAATAGAAGACTAAAGCATAGTCCTTAAAGGTACAGAACTTACCTTACGTAGTACTTGATGTAGTAATAATATACTTGATAAAGTAATATTCTATTACTCAGCTATATAATTATAATAAAATAATGGGCACTGACAAGCAAGATTTCTGGAGGACTATTCTGTCCTTACCTAAAAATATGTTGTTTAAATCACTGCGAGGAAGATAGCAAAATCAGAAATTACTGTGGAATGGAAAACCAAATTAAGTGTCTTGAGATGATGTGGATACCAAGCTGGGGTAAGCAGGAAAGTAGGAAGTTCATGAGGGACTGACACTACATTACAAACTTATGCAAGATTTTCCCAATGCAGGATTTTTAATAAACCTGAGAATTAAAGATTACTTATATAAGCATTTTCTACTGATCTTTTATTTAAGGCAAAACCATTTGGAATTCACAATTCTGTAGGGTTTTGTGTGAAATATTACTTTAGATTTGGTAGCTATACTGATGGATATGGATTTGGATTTGACATAGCTTTAGGATGGAGCAAATGTGTGAAATAAGTCCATCTTCTGCCTGTGTCATTCTGACATGAAAATATTGTGCCTTTATGGCTTGACTGTGATGGACTTGATCTGCTCTTCTTTGAAAAGAAGAAGATAAGGTCCAATCCAAAAGTTTATTCTCTATTTATTGTAGACATTTTTGTAAAATTCATTCCTTCAGTATTTTAGAGTTGTGTTCCTGGAAGCTTCCTGGTGGCTTGGCTTATATGTGAAGAAAACCTTATAGTTTTGTGGCTTATCTGAGCTACTTAAGGCATGGTAAAAGTTTGTATTTCAACATTTTACTCAACCTTGCATGTAGTAGATTTCAGTCAGACTCCTCTATTTCTCTGTCTCAGACAGTTGAGGGTTAGAACGATCATATAGATGATGAAATGTTGTAACAGGTGTATTAATGAGAGCAATTTAATGCTATTTGTTCTATCTGAACCTTTCTTACAACCCTGCACTGATATATTGTTGTTTTTTCTTTGTGATAATTTCAGCCTGTGAGGATATTGTCAAAATGGTGGGCAGAATATGATGTTTCCCCTGCCCCTGTATGTGTTGGGGGGAAGCAGAAGGTGGGACAGTCTAGGTGAAGTATGCTGGATTAATGCTTGGGTTGTGGGTGTTTCTTGGTTTTTTGGTGGTGTTTTTTGCTGGGTTTTTTTGGCTGTGGTTTTTTGTTTTTGGTTTTGGGTTATTTTTTAGAATTTTCTTCATACTTAATCTTTGTGGCCATTTTTAGATACTAGTAACCTGTGAAATCAATCATCACAATCTGAAGTGTGGATTGTGATGAATTCTGTTCTTGAGCTCTAATATGTGCTGTCTTGAATTCAGTATTGTGTGAACAGATGATTATTACAAATTACCTTTTGATGCTCTTAATAGCATAAAATTATTGGGAGTAGTTACGAGGGAAGAAGTGGCAAGGAGAGGTGATTTTCTCTGCGAAGCAGACTGCTGACTGAGGAGCAACACAGGGGCAACATGGTGCCCATGTGCACAATTCCTCTTGACGTTAATGGCCATTATGAATATAAAGTGAGGCTAGTGTGCAGTGATTACACATGAAGAGCCAAATTATTATTGGTAATGATGATATGTATATGTTTCAGCAAAGGCTAGATTGCTTCTAATGGGTTTTGTTTTCAATTCCCATGTTTAATGTGAGGTACTTCTGGCTCCTGAGTTCTTGTTTTAAATAGGATTCTCATCTTCTGCTGTCTGTGAAACATGATTCCTGGTTTCTCTCCATTGATTTATGTACTTTTTTTTCTGCTGTTCCTTTTTTTTGGGGGGGGGGTGTTGGGTTTTTTGTCTGTCATGGTTTTTTTGTTTATTTGTTCTTGAACTGTCAAAATAAGCATCATGTTTTCACAGGTATAAATTGCACTTTATGTAACTGTTGTGATAAGAGTATGAAATTTGGCAGAAAATAAACCCCCTTGTGTTCCAACAGAGTCCTCAGAGATCAGAGGGGCTGGGTGCGGCAGGACTTAATTTCTGATTTATAACCATTTGACATTATAAGTCTGGTTGCATTCTATAAGAACTTTCACAATTACAGAATCACAAAGTGGACTTTATTGAAGCAACAGGTTATAGATTCCTGTTAGATTACTGATGATAAATTTACTTAACCTGAAAGATATATATGTATAATGCTCTGTACAAGTGTCCCCTGGTATGCTTTGATGCAGTCAGAGGTACAAATCTTACTGAAAAGGCATCTCTGCTTTGGAGGATGGAGAGAGGGGCAAGTCTGTTGATTTGTCTGTGAAGTAGATTTGTATTCTCTTCCTCAGTAATGGAGGATTTCAGGTATCAGTTTCATACTTTGTTAGAAAAACTGAGTGTGACAGTAGCCAAAAATAATTGCTTTCCTGTTGCTGCAGTCATAGATGGTGGTGGGCAGATATTTTCTCATTTTCATATTGGTTGATGTATTTTTTAATATATAAATGAGGGATAATGAGAGTTTTTGGTTACTTTCGGTCAAACTGAGTTATGTAACTTATGGTTGAAACAAAGGCGTAGAACCTTGACACCTCAGTATCCTTCTCCACCCAGCTGAGGTGGCAGTGAAGGCCATCTGATGTTTGCCAGAACTTACTCCCATTGTTATCTCCTTGAAGGACCAGATTTATCATAAGGTTTATTATGAATGGATAAGGAAGAGTGAGGCTAACGGCTGGCACAGGGGGGCGGGTGCTCTTGTGTGCTTCACTGAGATAACATCAGGCTGTGAGGCCTTCACCCCAGACATCATTCAGCTGTTAAGCCTTGCTCAAGCCCAGGTGCGACTCAAGGACCAACTCATATTTTTGCTGATTTCACTGGCATATCTGTATCTTGACATGACAAACCTGTCAATATCCCACAATAACCTGTGTAAGCTGTGAGGGAAGGCAATACAGAGAGGGATCAAGTGGCAAATAATGGAGGATGAAAAGCAAGGGAACTGGGATTTTAGAAGAGGGAGGGAAGAGGAGAAGAAGCATTCGTGCTGCCAGGGCTGACTGTGCCCAGGTGTTTGGAAAGATGTGACTGTGGCAATGGAGCTGTGCTGGGGGCAGTACAACTGGGAGGAAGGATTCTGAGCTTTCATTCATAATCTCCTGGATGGCATGCACACTTGTACTGAATTCACCAGATGCTGCAATGGAGAATCTCCTGGGAGTGGTGAGACTTGTTTGCTGACAGTTCTGTTTTAGTGACATGTCATGTGGTTTCATCACATCTATGCTATGGTTTAGATGTACACTACTGATGAGAGAAATAGCCAGGCACTTCCTTCTTCTCCTTCTCCTTCTCCTTCTCCTTCTCCTTCTCCTTCTCCTT
>NW_016690215.1:3076180-3094026 GCF_001604755.1 Lepidothrix coronata
CTCCTTCTCCTTCTCCTTCTCCTTCTCCTTCTCCTTCTCCTTCTTCTCTTTTCCTTCTCCTTCTCCACCTCCCTAACTCCTGGCTATGTTTCCCTTGGACCAGTTTGTTGATTCAGTAGAAAGCTAGCCCTTCTCCCACCTCCCTGGCCTCCCCTTCTGCACTCAATGTTGTTACCTCAGCTCCCCTTCCATCACTTATGGAATGACTGCCTGATTGTTAAATGCAGCACAAAGGAGGGCTGCCCAAAGGATCTGTCCCCTTTGCTGTCCTTCTGAGTTGTGTAAAATTAAAACCCCAAGTCTGTGCCCTCAATCTCTGGCTCAGGTGCAACACACTGTTGTGTCTGAGTGCATTGCAAGGAGGGCACACAGTGATCGAACGGCATTTCAGATGAAGAATGGAAGTTTGTCCAATGTCTGTCAAAAAGGTTTGTGAAGTCAATGTAATAGCTGGATGATACAAGGGTTTGGGTTGGAAGGGACCTTAAAAATCATCTTGATCCACCCCCACTGCCATGGGCAGGAACACCTTCAACTGGTTCAGGTTGCTCAAGCCCCATCCAATCTGGCCTTGAAAACTTCCAGGGATGGCGCATCCACCACTTCTCTGGAGAACCTGTTCCAATTCCTCAGCACCCTCACAGGGAACAATTTCTTCCTAATATCTAGTCTAAATCTACTCTTTCTCAGTTTAAAGCCATTCTCCCTTATCCTATCACTACAGGCCCTTGTCAAAAGTTCCTCTCCAGCTCTATTTTGCCCTTCTTTAGGTACTGGAAAGCTGCTATAAGGTCTCTCCAGGTTGAACAGCCCCAACTCTCACAGCCTGTATTCATAGGAGAGGTGCTCCAGCATCACTGATCGTTTATGCCTAGGAAAGTTTCTCAGGACACTCGGGGAAACCTAAGCAAGTCTGACTCCCTGTTAGATGTAAGGCCTTACTTAGGCTCTTTTTACCTTTCTGTTCCTCTCTGAGTTTCTGTATTTGGCAGTCAAGCCTGAAATACCCTCCAGGATGCTTTCCACCCTGCCTTCTAATGATGCGGATGGAGAAACTGCATGACAGGTGATGTTTGGATGCTAGCTTGCTCATGGCAAAGACTATGAGCAGCCAAGCTTAAAACATCTGCCATTTAAAAAAAAAAAACAAAACCACAAAAAAAACCCAACAAAACCCAAACACCCTGAATCCTGAATGTTTTGTCTGGTAAAAACATTTATCTGTTACATCAAGGGTCTTATTTGCTGCAGAAAAGTGAAACAAGAAAAGAAAGGTTGTTTTGGTCAGTCTTTCCAAGGGACAGAGCCTCAGTATGCTAATTATTGTGAAAATGAAATTTGTTAGAAGTGCTGTTGGTCAATCTTAGTGATGTGTATTGTTTGACTTGGGAAACGGAGCTTTCAAAGAAGAAAATAACCAAAAGAGTTAATCAGGACAAAAAGATAATGTGAAATTAATTGTCTGTCCCAGGGAGCCTTCGTAAAGGATACCCTTCCTCTTTTCCCAAGTAAGAGAAACAGGAGATGGTCATTTTGAACAGAAGAGGCATTTTTAACATTTTGTGACTTGTTCAACTTCAGTGCATATGTCCTGATAAATCAAGGGAAGAGCCATGTTGTGAGTTAAACTGAAAACCTCATCTCAAGATCAGACGTATGAGTAAACCCAGAGGGATTTGCTCCCCAAGACATATCAGAGCAACTCCATTGAGTTCATGTCCTTTATTTCCACTTTTTCAAAGTGCTTCATTTAAAATTAAGTGAGATTTAGCTCAGGCAACTCTAGTTTTGTGTAGTCATCACTAGTTTATCAAGCATGGCCATTACTTCCAAAAGATTTTTATTACAGCTTTAATAAATAATTTCAACATATGTCATTATTTTCTTTACTGTCTCAAAACTGAGATGTTTCTAGTGGCCTTCAGGCAAGTGCATAATTTACCCAATGCACATTAAGGTATTGGAAAAGTGATCTTCATCTTTGTGAGAGGAGGTACATACCCAAGGCTAGGAATAGCTGGCATAGCAGTTGGTTTATGCTGATACCTTATTTTGGCAATCACCATCTTTCTGACAACGTTTAGTCTCTGCAGCTGTCCTTAACAGGGCATTAACTTATATGCCTGCAGTAAAGATTTCCTTTCTTTAGTTACAGTACAAGGAGAAAAATGTTACATTGCATTTATTTGTTCTTTCAGTTATTTCTTGCTTGTGCTAAAAGACGTGCACACAGTGCAGGAGGAAAGGGTATTGGAAACAGAACTGGGTGGGAAAGAATAGACTGCACAACTCAAGAAAGAGCATGCTGGTTTGGTCCATGGGGCAGAGGGAGATAATTATGGCAGGAAGAGAGGTGCGAGACAGTGAAAGTATGTTGGATTAGGAGCTCCTTTGGGGTAAGGAGAAGCAGAAGGTTGCATGCATCTGCTCATGATACATACAATCTGGCTTTAACCCATGTATCTTAAAGGTCTCTTTTGACAGAGAATTGGATTCACTTTCAAAATGCTAACTTAAAAAACAACCCACCCTTTCGTATTTTATTCCTTCTGAAAAGTAGTTTGGAACTCTGAATTTCTTCTAGGTACAGTGTTGGCAGAATGTGAATCCCGAGCCTTTAAATCTGCACTGCAGACCTCTCAGCAAGGGGAAAAGATCGGTTTTGATCGTCTTGGGGACCCAAGCGTTAAAAAGAGGCTTGTTACATTGTTTCTTTGTATTAAAACTGTTTGGTAGGCAATGACACAATAATAGAGACCAGAAGCCGAGTTTGAGCTTCAGGTATGAGAGGGGACTGCTGTCTGTCGATTTGAGCTAAAACAGCCAAAAAAGAATTAGCTTGCATGATCACCTCGGGAGTCTTTTAATTTATTGGCTTGGCAACAGTTGCGTGGAACTGCTGCTTGGGTGGGATAAAATTGCTTCAGTTTGTAGGGAAGTGTAGGAAATCTTTGTTGTAAGTAAAAGGCAGAGGGAACTTGGAAACATGATAAAAACTCTCTTAAAAGGAGGCAGAAACATAGATTTTCTGCTTTGCTTTTGAAAGAATGATGAAATGTGATCTAGTTGGAGTGATGACATTTAATTAAAATTGAGCATTCATGAGAAGCAAAAGTATGATTTTATTGGCTTTTTTTCCCCTATAGATTTTCAGGTAGGAGCATATGTACAGTCATTGAACCCTTCTTGTGGAGCTTTCTAATATTTGGATTCAAATTAGTGCTGGTAATGACACTCAAGGGGAAAAGATATAGTATAGTATCACACAGTTCCACAGCAAAGATGGTACTTGGCTTTTTGTCTTTTGTTTGCTTGTTTGTTTGTTATTTGTTTTCCTAGTTTCTTTAATAATTTATTCAGTGAATGTTGTGAGCCCAGGACTGATGAAAAAAATACTGGCAACTACAGAGCTTAACCCCACTACTGAATCAATCACTGTCAGAAATGAATAGTTGTTGCATATGCAAATGACCAAGTTATATATATATACCGGGGCCTCTGGTGGTCTAGTGGTTAGGGTGCAGGACTCTCACCGCTGCGACCCGGGTTCGATTCCCACCCCCCTGGGCAGATGGAGCTCGTTAGCCCTGTGAGGCAATCCATCTAAGAGAAGGTCACTCTAAACAAACCTACGTTCTGAGACCCTCACTGCCACTGTCCAAGTTTGCTTGGCCCGGCAGATGAACCNACACCAAGTTAACATCTCTTGTGTGATGCCATTGCAAGAATGCCTTAAGGAAATAGCGCTATACCTTTCCTAAGGAATAACAGAGATTGCATACAATATGTCAGTAAGATACTCTTAAGTCTACCTATGCTCATAGTATTAAAGCACCAAGCCAGGTTTGGACTTAATACTTCCTCTCATTTCTTTTTTATATTGGTTGTACAGTTATGGTGCTGGAGAGTTAGTAGAGTTAGTGATGAACATTCTATGGGAAAAAATGTATTGTATTTCAGAAATCATGCTTGACTTATCTAAATCCAGTGTTAAGGGGGCAGGAGGTGAATGCCGGTCCAATCAATCTCACATGCTCTGAGATCATAATGAGTCAAAGGATACTTCCTCCACACACCTCAAGTTCCCCCGTTGCAGATCTTCCAGCTGCACTAAATCTTGAAAATCAGTGAATTATTCAATTGCTTTTTTTAATGGCAAAGATCAGTTTAAAAGCTCAAAAAGCCACCTTCTTGTCCAAGCAAAGTTTGGTTCATCGTGAAGCTGGCTTCAGACAGGATTCTTCGGGTGGAAGCAGATGGGTCACTCTTCCAGTGTCTTGGACATAGGAGATTCTTATCCATTTCTTTTCTTAGTGTTCTGTTGACGTAACTGTTGAAATCAAGCTGGGAGAAGTTTCCTGCCTTGTTTTGCATGCCTGCAAGTGATTGGAATTTTGCTTCTGGTTATGTGAATTCCAGGTCCTGACCATTTTATTGTTTTTATTTTTGCTTGAAGAATAACATAAAGATTTAAACTTGCTGTTGCAACTAACTGAAAGTGTAATTAATGTAGGGCAAATGCTTTGATAGAGATAAAAAAATCCCCAAACCAGATGCTGGTGTTAATTGGACACTGAATTGCTTGAAATCATTCATTAGCCTGTGGGTACAGTATTCCCAATCAGGTGCAGTTTTATTTCAGGCAGAAAGTGATAAGATAATCTTTTTTTTAATTAAGGTGGTATTATAAATTAACCTGTCAATAAATGGCATTAACTTTTTCAGCAGTGAAGTTACAAGTGGATGGATTCATAGCACTGTTCTTTAGCCAAAAGAATAAATATTGTATCCAGTGCCGAATTGTTAAATACTAATGAATAATTTATTTAATGAATTTTACCTTCCTCTGTTCATGATGTGACTGGCAGAGCACCAGCACTCTCCAAATGTTCTGTTCTTTGGAGTTACTCTGATTTTTGGGCTTTAGTGCTTCAACTTTGCTACCCAGGATGCTAACTCCTTTGCTCTGTTCTGGACTAGATAAGTATATTATCTGTTAACTTCCTTGATCCAACTGTGAACCATTTTATATTTTAGGTTTTGGTGGAAAATGTATATTGGTAATTAATTTTTAAATTCAGTTTCTGTGGAAGCTTAGCCTGTGTGTTCTGCTGTAAACCTAATTGTGTAAATGATCATGAAAGTGAATTCACAGTGGTGCAGACCTCAAAGTGAATTAAAAATATAGTGAACTGCAGAAATATTTTTTACTATATATGGACAGATGCAGCTTATTTTTCTCTTTTAAAAGATTAATAGGACTTCTGAAAGACAAGTAAACTGTCTTCAAAAGCATTACTGGAAGAAAATTGGCTTACAATGGGCATCTAGTGTAAAGTAATATGTAATAAAATTATTTCCAAGGTTTCTAAATCTTGTAGATCCAGCTGTTTATTACTGTACTGTTGATGCTGAAGCAGCTCTCTTTAGAAGATGCTCTGCATGTATAGTATCTTTTGACCAGATTTAAAAACAAAACAAACACTATGATATGTTCTGGTGTACTATGCTGCAGTGAAAATGAAATGCAGAGTCCCTGGAACTGGGACTGTGTTGGGATGAGACTTATGCAGGAAGTGTTGCTGGATCTGAAGAGGTAATTCTGAGGTGTATATGGAGTTGGTGAACATCATCACTGCTCCTGTTCATGAGCAGCTGCTGCTGCTGCATTTTAAGCCCCTATGCTGGTGCTGCTGTTTTGCCCCATGCCCTATATAATCCAGTTTGCAGCAAGACACTTGACATTTTAAGATTTTTTTTTTAGTATATTTTTCTCTTTGTCATCTTGTGACTTCTGCACACTATTTAAAATAGCACTACTATTCACTACTACCTAATCTGCTTCTCAAAGACTACCAAATCTACTTCTGTTGTTATGTCTTTTTTCTCGTGCCCTCTTAGTAGACATTTTGGAGGTTGTTACTGAGGTCTGGGCAGGTCTTTTCCCCTTACTAAGTGTGAGAGAGGGAGGCATGTGCAGGAGCTCATATGCAGACTTTGACAGAGGGAGGAGAAATAGTGCTTCAGTATTCATTAGTGGAGCTCTGCTGGGAACACTTGTGCGACCGAGGTAAAAAGATTTCAAGTAGAAATGCAGTTTTCTTAGTCCCTGAATACAGATCATTTGTCTTACCTGGTCTGTCACAGGCAATAGCTTTTAACCAGTCTTTAAAATCAATCGGTGGATTATGTTTATGGCAGAATGGCTTTTACTGAAAGTCTCTGTCCCGTAGGAAGCAGGACCTAGGTCCTGAGTGTACGTGCTTTGAGCAGTGATCAATTATTTGATAGCAGGCTTTTTTTCCTGCTAACTATTTCCATGACGTTATATGTGGTGTTACCCACAGGCATATTGGGATGCTGAAGTGGAACTTTTTTAATTAGTATTTTTGATTGATTTGAGAGGACATGGGAGGTGTGAAGATCTACTAGTGAAAATTAAAAAAAAAAAAAAAACAAAACCAAAATCAAACCAAAACAAAAAAACAAAACAAAACAAAAAAACCCAAAAAACCCCCCAAAAAACCCAACAACAAAAGAACCCAAGGCACAGGGCACTGAACAGTGTGTTCAGCTGCATTTATTCTACCTTTGCAAAACAAAATAATTACTTTTAATTCTTATTTCCTGTTTGAATTAATTGTATTTTGTGCTCAAATGTGTGTTCTTCTGAATTATTCTCTTCTTAATGGACTTCCTGCTTAACTGCATTTTTAATTACACAGCCTTCATAGCAACGTAAATGTTTGTATTTATCTCCTGTTCCCTACTTTTGGATATATTCCCCCCCCACTCCATACATTTCAGTAGCACTTTAAGCTCCCATTTTGTTTTGCCTGAGTTCACTGTAGATACCAAAGGCTGTTGATTTTCTGTCAGTTGGCAGTTTCTATTTTAATGAAAACTAGGCAAATTCTCTGTTACTGTACAATACTGTAGCAGTGAGGGCAGGAGAAGAACTGATATTGCTCAGGGACTTCCAAAGGATCCATAGCCTTGAGGAAAATGTGGAGAAAATGTAGATAAAAGAAATACTTATTGTTTTACCTCTCTAGCAGTGCTGTGACACCATGAGGCAAGAAAAGAAGTTGATTTTCCTTCAGCCTCTTGCAGAGACCATGTATACACTTTTCTTATGTTATTGAATGATAAGTAGAAAATTAGAGGTTGGCCATTGCAGGGTTTCATCCTAACAGGAGAAAGCTTCTCTCAGCTCAAACAGCCAGAGAGCAGGCTGTCTTCTCAGGAAGGTGTGGGAGAAATGTTTCTCAAGATTCTGTGCTCAGAAGGGAGCAAACCTGGTTGCCCAGTGTTGGGGTAGTATGAACCATGGAATATTTCAGAAAATACTCCACTTGAGAAAGTGCTCTTCTTTTCCTCTCTGGAGAGAAGATATTTTTACTAATTTTAATTAATAGCATTTTAGCATCAGAAAAGAAAAGGAGTTCATGCTTGGTTTTGGCAGTTGCAAATATGAGTGCAAAACTATTTTCTTAGTAGCAGGGATGGTTTTGCATGCTGTGGGGAGAGGTAAGTGCGTGCTGGTCTGCCATCAGCCTGTTGCTAATGACAGGCCAACTGTAGGAGTTCCCATTTCTTCTGATTTTACTTTTCAGATATTCAGTTTCTCTACAGATCTTTGTCTTGAAACCCAGAATTTTTTAGCAGGAGAGCTTGAGTGTACTTTGAACTGTCTATGCTTGAATGAAGGTCTGTGGCTTTGGTGGATGGATGCTTTTTGGCCACTAATGATTGCTTTAGCTGCCAGCCTGGAACTACTAAATGAATGGAAATTCTCTGACAGAGCGACAGTGCCAACAGACAAGGGCCTATTCTGAGCTTTCTCATTATGCCAGACAACAAAAATGTTGTAAAGCTGCATAACACTTGCATTGTGATTAGATGCATCACTTATCCATGTTCTGCAAAATAAACACATTTAGATAGCTGACCATGATAAGCATTATAAGAAGAAATGCTCTTTAAGCGTCAGCAGAGACATAATTAAGCTGAATATTGAAAAGAGCTTCACAGCTGTGAGTACAGTTAACCAATGAAATGGGCTCTCAAAAAAGCTGGTAATGTTCCACATCATCTTTCTGTCCCCCATTTTTGGGTCCAAGAATAATGTAATAAATACCCTATTGAAGGTAAGTGAGACCAGCCTTCTGTACTTTGAAGTGGACAGTAACCATCCATTAATCCACCGCCTCTGAAGCCTTTGGGGGGAACTGCTGCACTATAACCCTGCTGGGGCCTGGGCTAGGGTGGGTTAATTCTCAAGATGAGATACTTGTATGTCATTTATAGGAAGAAGGATTGCTAATAGGAAGTTGGTGTGTTCGGCATTGAGATAGTGTACAGTGGTACAGCGGTCATGGTACAGCAGTCCTTAGGCTCTTCCTTAATTAGAGGAAATGTAATTTTCCACAAGAAGAAATTTTATGCTACTGTGTTTCACCTATTCACTTGGTGTTCAGAGCATTAACTGTGAGCCTACAGTCATAGAATCCTAGAATATGCTGAGTTGGAAGGGACCCCTCAGTGTCATTGAGTCCAACTCCTAACCCTGTGCAGGACACCCCAATAATCACACTATGTGCCTGAGAGCACTGTCCTTAAACAGACTTGGGGCTGTGATTTTGTCCCTCCCTGGGGAGCCTGTTTCAGTGCTCAACTACCCTTTGGGTGAAAACCCTTTTCCTGATATCCAGCCTAAACCTCCCCTGACTCAGCTTCAGACCATTCCTTCAAGTCCCGTCACTGGTCACGAGAGTGAAGAGATCAGTACGTGCCTTTCCGCTTCCCCTCGTGAAAATGCTGCTGTCATCTGAACTGGTCTGCTAATTTGGGGCTATTGGAAAGGGACAGGAGACATCCAACAGACATCCAGTTGTGTTCATTTCAGCAACACATATGCTACAATGCAGAAATAATTAGCACAGCCCCTGTGCAAGAACAGCATGCAAATTCATGAAGTATTCCATATTGTAGGGAAATGGTCACAGCACCAAGCCTGTTGGAGTTCAGGGAGTGTTTGGACAACACTATAAATAATATGGTTTAGTATTAGGTAGTCCTGCAAGGAGCAGGGAGTTGGACTTGATCATTATGGGTCCCTTCCAACTTGAGGTATTCTATGAATCTGATTCTTATGAACAACAGGGAAAGGGAAAGAGAAAAAAGTCAAGTTGGCAGAGAATGAAGTATAAGTAAACCACGAAGATGGAAAAGAAGAAATCACATGGCAAAAGGAGAGGTTGGAAAGGCTAGTGGAAGTAGTAGAGAAAGCTGTTAAATAAAGAAGGAAATTAAAGGTGAAGAGAAATGCAAATAAGTGAAAATCAGCGAACCAGATTGGAAGAGGAGGAAGAAGGCAACGATTTAAGAGTCATCCACTTTATTAAAAAGTATGGATAAAATAACAGTGATAAGAGCATCTGTCTATAACAGCTGTGCAAACATGCAAAACCTGCTATTGATTAGATTTCCAGCATGTATATTGGCAGATGGATTCACTTGGAGTGTTTAATGTAAGCCACAGGCTTAGTTGTGTCATATTTACTCGCCCTTCCTTTCAAAGATAGCTAGGATATAGTGGTCTGGCAAGATAACAATGATGAGCTTGGAAATCCTGTCTCCCATTCTATATTACTACTGATGTACAGGTAAGCTGCTAGTCTAGGGTGGTAATGAACTTCTAACATTAAATACAAGATGGATGTTAAAAAGTCTTTGTGCATAAATCCATTTGAGTGTCCTCACCCCTCCCAACCCCCCCATCCTCCCAAGTGAGACTTTCATAAAAATGTTTTTTTTTATTAAATTTTGAGTGTTATTTTGTTATTTCAGGCTCCAAAGCCTGACATTGTTAGGCTTTTTTCCAGAGAGACAAAACACCAGAAAAACTTGAGTTAGAAATAAAGAAAGGTTACATTTTGCTATGTAAAGTATGTATGCAATTAAAAAAAAAGTTAAAAAAAACCAACAACCAAACCCCAAAAAAACAATAAAAAAACCCATCAACTGGCTGGAGGGAGAAGAGCCAAGTTTCTGAATACTCAACAGTAAACTGGAAAATCCTGACCTATGTGAGTTATTGTAGCTCCACTGCTGACATGTTTATGAATCAGGAATATAGGAAACAAGTCTGTCATACCTCTTGCTTTTCAGTTGATTTGTAACTACTTACACCCAGCTTCTCACCTCTATTGGACTCTTACCTTGGGTAAAGTGAAGAAAGAGAGTGAATGCATTATTTTCTTGAGGAATGACAATGCTTCCAAAGATGTGTCATTTGGATAGGTATTCAGTGCTGGAGCGACTTTCTGTCTAGTCCTATTTATTGTTAGGAAAAAGCACTTGAAAGTTAAAATCTGTGGTATTTAAGAGAGTAGGATATCTCAGTGCTGTTGAAATTCAGTAGGATTTTAGAGACCAAGTTATTTTTTTTTTTAATTTCTGGTTCTTAAAATCACAAACAGAGCTGCAAATGTCGCTGTGCAATTCTTCCTTTTGCTTTGGTTTGTGCTGTCACCCAGTGTCGTCTTCATGTTTTCAATCACCTTATACTAAATCGGACTTAAGTAGATGTATATCCCTAGATAAAGAACCTTTATTGGTTGTATTAGAATTAATCAGATTAATTTAGGCTAATAAAGTTGTGAGCTTAGTTTTCTCCGCTATTTTGAGTTGTACTTTGTTTTGCCTTTTGAAGAAGTGTCTTCTAAGATCATCTCCTCAGAAAAGTTTTTGTGTCAGTCCTTTCTGTTTGCATGTGGTAGAGCACACACTCAGTTAAGCACTGATTTGGTGATCTTCTAATTAAAAATCTCTGCATACAATTGATATTTTGGGGTATTCCTCTGCAGCATGAGAATTAGTTGATTTTTTCTCCCCCTCCCTGTTGCTAGCTATATCCGTTGTCAAGGTTTCTTATGAACCATCAGTACATTTATTCTTGAAGTTGAGTTTATTTTCTTGTTCACTGGGGGGCGACTCTAGGCAGTCAGCATCATCTTTTGAGTTTCTGCAGACAAGCATGCAGCTACTGCTGTGTTGTGTGGAATCACTGGTTGGTAAAAATAGGGAAATACAATATTATTCACTTAACTATTGGTGCATGGGTTGTTATGTGACCTGGAATGAAACTGGGACATGGCTGGGGCTTTCTGCAGAGAGCAAGCACAGCTGTGTGCCAGAAAATGAGAGTCCTGAAGTGGTTTAATCCCTGTTATACTTCCATTTGAGAGTTAATAGCAAAAAAGAGGACTTAAAGTTTTAACTCAGTTGGTTCAAATGGGGTAAATGGAGTTTGGCATATGAGAATAACTCCTGGATTGTGCACATGAGTGGTTCTTCCAGTCTCTATCTCTGAATATTGCCTCCTTATTCCACCTCTCTGTTGATTGTGACTAAAGGTAAACCGGTTAAAAAGAGTAGGCAAAATAAAAAAGTCTTGATCTGAATACAAAACACAAAGTACTTTTCCTAGAATTACTCAGCGAGGGACATGCTAGAAAGAGGGTCAGCTCTTAGCTAAGGATAAAAATGAACAAACAAATCAAATATTGAACTACCAGGGAGTTGACATTTCAGCTCTTAGATTTGTCCCTCTTACCCATTATCTCATATCTGTAATGTTAATTAAGTTGTATTGCAGTCTTCAGCATATCTAATTGCCATCAGGTGGAATATATGTTCTTCAGTCTACTTGCTTTCTATTTCAGATAGAGAAGAAGGGAATATTTTTATTGCCTGTTATGTTTTTGTTTGTTTATTTATTTTCATTGTTTTTCTTATTTTGTTGGTGTTTGGGGTGTGTGTTTATTTTTGTTTTCTTTCTCCTGTTGATTTGGAGGGACAGGGTGTTTGATAAATGGATGCCTTAAACTTTCACCCAAACTTCGTTAACAGAAAAAACACAACTCCCACCTATTTGAAGAAGCAATAATTACCTGGCTGCAGTCTGTTTTGCATAGGAACAAATACGGAACTGGCTGGTACTGAAAATCATTAATAGGAGATTAAATGTTGAATGAGCAAAAATTGGAAAGTTTCTCTGCTACCTAGAAAGCCCTCGGTGTTCTGCTTCCCCACATGTGGGCATTTCCTTAAAAGAGTATGAAGGTACAGTGCACATGGAATCAGCAATTCTGCCTGTGCAGAAGAAAAATATTTTAATTCTTCATTGCAAGTATCAACTGCAATCAAAAAAACAGGGGAGAAAAAAGATACCAAATGAAACTGCTGGAGGACTGGTTCAGCAAACACTTATGCATGTGACTATCTTAGGTGTAAGTAATTAAACTAATACGAGCCTTTGCCAACATCAGCATGCATTGCTTAAAAACTCGGGATGAAGCCAGGATACAGAAAAAATAAATCTTGTTTCATGCAAGAATAGCTGATAGATTATTACTCTGTCTCTCAATTTGAAAATATGATATTTGTGTCTGTAACTTGCAGTGAATATAATTCTCTGGAGAGTATTACTTTACCATAGCTTAAGTTTCCAAAATTATGTTCTCAAGTTAACAGTTTTTCTGTAATACAGTTGCTGTGTTCTTGTCTTCCTCTGCACATTGCATTGAGCACTAAACAGAAAGATAAGACGTTCTTCCTTGTCTTTATTCCAAAAAAGGTAGATTGACATCTTTACATGATGTCATCTCCTTTTCTCCACTAAAAGGAGAAACAGACAATGGCATGGCATCAACAACAGTAGATAGAATAAGAAGACTCTGAAAAAATTTCCATAATATTTTGTTTTTATCATCTTACTTCACTGCTGAATGCTTGCAATAACAAATTTGGTTGGAGTTGTGTGTCTTCCTAGTCTTTTAAAATTACCAAGTCTTGCTTGAGAAACTTGAATTTAAACAAAATCATTTTGTCACACTGGGGGTACTGTCAGTTGGGCGTATCAGCCTCTAAAGCCCCTGATGACTTTCAAGATAACACAACTGCCCTGCTGTATTGCAACTATTAAGAAAATCTAGTTTCCAGCAGCACAAGAACTTTCTGAAACTCCTGCTCTGTTTTGTGGGGTTACGTTAGGGGCAAACCCTGCTCTGTAGGGCTGAATGAAGGGAATGATCAATCCAGGACAGTGAGTGGAGATATGTGATATATCCCCCCCTCCTCCCTGCCCCTAAGCAAATAGTCAAACACCCCTGAAAATTCCTGAGATCAGTCCTGCAGCATAAGTGGTGTTAGAGACAGTGTTTTAGTAAGGATATAGTGACAGAATGAGAAATACAGTGTTAAGTTGAGGGCATATTAACAATATAGTGAAAAGAATAAAGAGAAACAAATAAATGGGAAAAGCAAAGAAGATACAGAAGCCATCAAGATAATTTATGTTTTTAAGGCTTCATTTTATTGAACTTTTATTATTTTATCAAAGACAATAGTGAAAGGTATTGCCATAGATAGCATTTTTCTCTAACTTAATATTTCAAAGAGATTTTCACTTAAAATGACAGCTTCTCTGTCCTATTACTTGTAACATGCATTTTTATTATGACTAGGAAACTGAATTTTTAAAATAACTTTTTACTTCCTTGCTCTCTTGAAATAAAGGATCTTTGCAACAGAGACTTCTTTCCTGCTGTTGTAGAAGGCGATTACCTCATGGAGAATGCTCCTGAAATATAAATAATGTATTGATAGGAACTGTAGAACGATGTAGGTGGAGGACTAGAAAAACTGAGTGTTTGCCAGGTTCTTTTATTATTTATCAAAGCTGGTTAAATCTAGTTGTCACAGCCCAAGATACTCAAAGATCTTGGTAAACCCCATTCTTTTAATAAGTCATATTTCTTTAACAAAAAATGACAGTTGCATTAGTAATGTTCTTTAAAGAGTTGCAGACTCTAGGAAGTTGGTTATGGTGTTGTAGTTTTTGTTTTGTTTTGTTTTCTTTCGTTGTTCGTTTGTGGATTTTTTAATAGAGATTTTAACCTGTAATGTTTTGTTGACAAATTCAGAAATTGTGAATTTTTATCATATGGAGCTCTGATACAATAGACAAAATAACTATTTTTAATTAAAAACTTGTTTGTACTTTAATTGAACTGCCAAAGTTTTCTCTGAGGACCACAGAACTAGTTTATAAAATAGACTTACCTTTAGGATATATTTGAAAATTCAAGCCCTTAATGCTTTTGGAAGCCAAAATAGTTCTTAAATCTGGTTGTTAATAGCCAGAGAGTTAGCTGTATGGAATATTAGCAGAATATTTTTCATGTCAGTATTGCATACTATCACTTGGAGTGGCAGGTTTGTTTATTTTTTGAGTAGCCCCAATGGGGTCATAAAGCACGTGTGGTAGATAGTGAGTGTGTGTATACCAAACGTAAATACAAGTGTACGGATAGTCTCTGGCTGTAAAAGAAGTAGAATGGTTGCAGGCGTGCTGACACACACCAGGGAGAAGAAAGAGAGCCCTGTAATAAAATCTCATTGAGGATGCAGAGAGTATGTTTCAGCATTAGGCATTCTCCTCATGTTTCACATAAATGCATCCTCCTCTCAGGAGGGGATGAACAGTGCACTTGCACCGGCTCATTCAAATTGACTGTTGGTAAAAGAAGAGTCTTGAGCAAACACTGAACAGTCTGGCATTTTTTAAAGACAGGGGAAAGGTTAAGCTGACTGCTGTTTAAACTGCTGTTTACTGGATATTTATTTGCTGACCGTGTTTATTGAAGGTTGTGTTGAAAGGATCATTGGCAAGATTTTGGATGGCCACATAGAACAGGTCAGAATTCTATTAAACTAATGCAGTTTTAAAAATGAAGCCTGGATCTTCATAGGTGACTTAGTTGTTTTTATATCTGAGGATAGTTAGATTGTATTTTGCTGGGAGATAAAGGAGAGTAGGATGTGCTTTCTCTATGTTTTTTTCCCTTTCTCTCTCTGACAGCACTGCAACTTTAACTTTGCTTAGAGCCATAGTAAATGAGAAACTTCACTAGATCCGGCATTTACTAACCAGAAAATTTATTAAAAATAATTAGACTTCACTATGAATGTTTTGTTTCTATTATTTTTGTTTGATGTTTCAAAAATAACACAGAGCTCCCTGAACCCTAACTTGCTAGTTTTCTTCTTAATGTGCTGAGGGGCTGCGTGGAGGAGAGTCACAGTTATTCTTTTGGGTGAAGCAGAGTCATCTTGCAGTGCCTTAGGCATATTTTAAAAGTATCACTAGTTAATTATAGAAAGAAAAGGTAAGGCTATATGTGCACACTAGATCTGATTTTGTATTGCTCTCACAGTGAAGAGATTTATAAGAACCAAGGAATTTTTATGTTATTTTTCACCTGTTGTAACTCTCCTACCTTGTCATAGATACACACATGATCATCACCTATCTATATCTATATCTAAATATCAGAAATAAATTCCTTCACTATTTCATCAAGGCATCTCTTTAATGGTGTCTGAAACATTAAGGAAAGTCTTGTGTTACAAATGCATCTGAAGTGTGTTTTTTTTTTTCTTTTTCTTTGCATGCCCATGCTCTCTGTTTTTTGTTGGGTTTTGTTGTTGTTGTTTTTTATTTTGAAGGCATTTTCCAGGACTTTAATTGCTGATTTATTATTTTTATTATTTAATTCATATATTTTTCCCTGTCTTTCCCAGAGATAGGATAAAAGGTCTTGTATGATAATGCTGCAATGAAAGTTTGTGTTCCTGCATGTGAAGTCTTAAGTAGTGAAAGTAGTCTGCAATATTTGCTCAAGGGAGCTGTTGCTCTCAGAAAAGTTCAAAATAGCAGTGTTTTACTTTAAAAATACATGTGTATGTATGTAATTTATGTATATAAATATCTGCTATAGGTGTCTAGAGCAGGTATTGAATTTTCTATGCAAAATGTATCTATAGTGGTTGTGTTAGTGGCACTGTCTTTGAGTGACTTAAGACATTCTTCCACGGACATTCTGGATTAGAGGTTCCTAGAGGAATAAAATGAACTCCCATGCAGCTAATCTTGGAGTTGATGGGCTCAGTTTGGATGATTTACTGTAGAGAAGCTGTAAGAGGTGACATGCTCTGTACATGCTACCTGGGACAGTTTGATTGCATCAGTGGTATTAGGTGAATGGCAGAAACCAGGTGGTCCTGCTGTCATTACTGGTAGTAAACAAAGCACTGATTAATAAGCTTATGAAGCCTATATAGCATTTCAGTACTGGAATGTGGTTTTCTTTTGTGGTTTTTGTTTCCGTTTGTTTATTTTGTTTTGGTTTTTTTTATTAGGGAAAACAGTCTTGCACTGGGCTGTGTGTGTGTGTACTGCATGGGCTGCAGTGACACTAGAAATCAGAGTAAGTCTGGAATCCTAAGAGTGTAAAATATGCTCCAGAGCTAGGTGAATGCTTTCTGTGAGTTTCCCTAGTGTCTGTTAAATAGGTTTCCAGAAGGCTTAGTTTGACTGTATGTTTGCATCAAAGTATTATGTGAGCAGCACTTGGCTTATTCAGTTCCGGAAAGATTTTTTTGAATCCTGGCCTGCACCACCTCTGTTGCAGCAGCTAATACTGGAAACCCTAGATGTGATGTTCAGTTTTGAGTGAAAGAGGCTGCTATGGAAAAAGATATGACATGAAGCCTGCAGAATTATTATGGTCCAAGGGATTGCCTTGTTGCCCCCATAGTTGTGAGATGCTCTGGATTTGACTGTACTTGTTGCTTGGTACAGTGGGGAACAACAGGCAACTCTATCATGTGCCAGTGTTTAGAGGAGAGAAAAAAAGTGAGGCAAGTTGAGATTTGCACCACTTTCGATACTGATTAAAAAGCTGAAAGACATAAACCTTTCCTGATCTGGACAGCTGTATTGGGTTTGCATGGCCAGGTCTTGGTAGCAGGGGAGCTTCTGTGAGAAGCTGCCAGAAGCTTCCCCCATGTCAGTCAGAGCCAATGCCAGCCAGCTCCAGGACAGACATGCTGCTGGCGAAGACAGAGCCAATCAGGAATAAAAATAACACCTCTGTGATAAGAAATTTAAGAAAGAAAAAAAGTTATTGCACGGATGTAATTGCAGCCAGAGAAGAGAGGAGTGAGAATACACAAGAAAAACAACTCTGCAGACACTAAGGTCAGAGGAGAAGGAGGTGGAGGAGTGATCCAGGTGCTAGAGCAGAGATTCCCCTGCAGCCTGTGGTGCAGACCATGGTGAGGCAGCTGTGCCCCTGCAGCCCATGGAGGACCACAGGGGTGCAGAGGTCCACCTGCAGCCCATGGAGGAGCTCCCCCACTGGAGCAGGTGGTTGCCTGAAAAGAGGCTGTGAACATTTGGAAAACCTCTGCTGAAGCAAGTTTTCCTGGTAGGATTTGTGACCCTGTGAGGGACCCACAGTGGAGCAACCTGTGCCTGAAGGACTGCACCCTGTGGGATGGAGTCCTGTTGGAGAAGTTTGTGAAGGGCTGTCTTCTGTGGGAGGGACTCTTCTCCCTGAGCAGTGGCAGGAACGTGTGATGAACTGTGATGAACTGACTGGTAACCCCCATTCCCTGTCTCCCTGAGCCACTGGTGGGGGAGGAGGTAGAGCCTGTGAAGGAGAGAGGGGTGGGGGGAAGGGGTTATTTTTAAGATTTATTTTACTTCTCATTATCCTTTGATTTTGTTAGTTATAAATTCAGTTAATATCTCCAATTTGAGTCTACTTTGCCCATGACAGTATTTGGTGAGTGATTTCTCCCAGAACATATCTCAATTCATGAACCTTTGTTATATTTTGTCTCCCCTGTCCATCTGAGAAGAGGATGATAGAGCAGCTTTGGTGGGTGTCTGGCATCCAGCTAGGGTCAACCACTACAATAGCCCTCTTCCT
>NW_016690215.1:3094101-3097532 GCF_001604755.1 Lepidothrix coronata
ACACAGCAGGTTTTGATTATACTCAATTTTATGCTGTTAAGTTCATGTCAGTGTTTGGGAGATGTGTGGTGGAATATTTTTTCTCTTTTAATTATTTTATTTTTAAATCAACTCATTTTGTAATCTTCTTTGAAAACTGGAAGTGGAATCCAAGCAATATCTTAAACATTAATTAAGTTCCAGTACCAGAAGAGGGCTTCTTGCTTTTCTGAAATCTGATGATTAATGCTTTCATTTACTTCTAAGTGATACGTTGTTTGTCATGTCACCACTGAAGTCCTGCTCTTTTTTAAAATGGGTGTTTTTGGCTTTGCATAGGCAAATGTTTCCTTATCGCTTGCAAAACTGCCTTAGCTTCTTCTCCGGAATCCAAATAGCGAATGGAGTTTAAAATTTGAATTAATCTTAGAATAGTATTTTGCAACTAAATTTAGCATCAAATTTTATAGAATGTTTTGGGTTGGAATGGGTCTTAAAGATCATCTAGTTCCAACACCCCCTTAGTAGGCACGAAACGTTCCACTAGATCAAGTTACTCAGAGCTCCACCCTGCCCGATCTTGTACACCCCCAGGGATGGTGAGTCCATAACCACTCTGGGCAGTAAGTTAGAGTTAAATCCTTTTTTCTGAGTACTTCAAAGAAAGATTAAGGTGATGACAGCCCATTTTTCTGCATGTAAGCAGGATGCTTTCAATAGCATTACATAGCTGATTCTGCTGATAAGCTCAGAGGGTTCAAATTCGCAAAGAATACAAAACAAACCAGTCAGTCAGCAGCTTTGCACATCCGTTTTTTGACTGCTGAACATTTTAAACATTTTTATTCCAGAAAAGCTGTCAGTGAGTTCTCAATCAATATTTACAGTATTCAGTTTTCTTGGAAAACATATAGAGTACCTCCAGGTATATTATAAACTACATCCCACTTGTGAATGAGTGCAGCCTTTCACTTGATGATAGAGAAATGTCAAAGGGGCTGTGTGGTTATCCCTGGATTGTTTCAGGATGGCAATATTATTATATTTATTATCCATTTATTGGAGGATAAAGAATTATCCATTTATTGGAGGATATGTCTGACCTGTCCCAGGGAAAATGTAAACTGGTACATTAGAAGAAGTGGAAGGAAAATCAGAATTAACATTGTTTTGGAAACGGATTTATAATTATCTTTGAGAAAGTGTAACTTCGTGCTTATGCCCGTGAAATTGTCCATTTGTGGATAATTCTACAATTCTACCTTGAAAAGAAAACTAAACACGCTAGCGGAATTTAGAGGGATTGATATGAAATGGGGTGATAGGGTTGGGTATGTGTAAACTAGTATACTAAAAGGTAAGGGATATAAGGCAGCTACATTAAAATCTACATTTACTACACAACTACTTCTAAAATCTACAAAAGTTAAAAAAATCCAAAAAGCTCTGAGGTATCAGTAGTACTCTTCTTTCACAGTAAGTGAAAGTGTTGTTGGTGTTTGTATGTTTACACTGTAAGTGCAAGTACCACATGTGCTTCTGATGGATGCCCACTGAAGGCAAAGGCAGACTGTGGAGGGGGAAAAACAGTTTTCCCCTTGAAGTTATAAAATGGTAAACCCCCAGGGGGTGGTTACCTTGGGGTTGAACCAATGAGCGCTTCTGCGAAATATAAACATATCACCCAGAGCGGAAAAGAAGAGTTGTTGTTGTAGTTGTAGCTGGGGAGTAGCCAAGTTGTAAAGCCATGAGGAAGGGGCCTGGAGCCCCATTGGGGGCTATGCCCCCCTCCCCAGCCCCCAGCTGGGGGCTGCAGGGACTTGGAACAGTGTTAAGCTGGACTAATTATTTGTAGCTAAGAGCTGGGGGATGTTTCTCCACTGTGAACAGCAACAAGAGATACTGAAAGCAGCAGCAGACCAGCACTGACCAGAGAAACAGTGGCAGAGAGCCAGCAGAAGATAAGGAGCAGCAAACAGGCATTGCAGCCAAGGAAGAGAGACACAGAGTTGTGTGAAGAGGAAGAGAGCCAGCAGCAGAGAGAGCAGAACTAAACTCTACAGAGAGAGAGAGTGAGTTTGGGTAAGAACTGAAACCAAAACTCCCCAAACCCCTCTGAGACCTCCTAGAGAGAGGAGGATGATGGACTCTTACTTGAGGAGAGTCTTGGAGTGCTACAGCACTGCAGAAAGGAGCTGAAAAGCTCAGGACTTTCCAGAGCTGAACCGGGACAGCCAAAGGAATGCAGAGGAGGGCTTCACCCCCCCGCTGCTTTGAGACAGAGCACGGGAGCTCTGCAAAGGGGGCTTGAATCCCCTGAAGATAGGGACCATCACAAAGACCCCTGTGCTTCGTGGTATGACATGGTGAAGTGACTTTTGTCCTGGTGAACACAGCTCACGGAAGAGAAGACCCTCACTTGGAGTCGAAGGGCTGAGAGGGCTTGGATACCCCCCCTTGAGTGTGCTGGCAGAGATCCAGCTACAACTGCTGCATGAAAGAGGAGAACCTGCTGCCCTAGAGACATTGCTGCTCTGAGAGTGGAAAGGATCTCTTCCTTCTTCCCTCCTGGACTTTTATTTGGAGAGAAGAGATTTGATCCATTGTAAATACTGTTTTATCATGGTAGAGATAGTTAAGATTGTGTGTGTAATGTATTGTAATATTTATTTTGTACAGTCATTGTAATATATAATCCCTTCTCCCCATTTTGAGTCTTGTGTGGTGTCTGGAAAAACCTATCTCACACTGAACTGAGATGTGGGAGGGGGGCTTGGACTCAGGAATTGGATTTTGGGGCTCTCAAACCATGACACAGACTTTAAGGTAAAAAGTACTGTTATGCTAGATTTAGTCAGTTGCTTACTCATTTTGCAGATGGGGGAAAAAAACTTTTATTGAAATGTTGAGGATAGCTAGCAATTCAGAGGTTTTCAGAAGCTCTAGTTCAGGGAGAATACAAATATCTCTGGAAGATAATAGGAAATGGTAACTTACATGATGTTCCTAATGTACATGTTTTTCCTTGTTAAAATTTAGTTCAAGAAGGAAGATATTCCAAATTGAGTATTAATAGATTTAATAGATTTTGTATATGAAGCTATTTTTTCAGTTCAAGCTGTAGCCATTTGATATGGTTTGAAGCTGGCTCCCTGCCAAGTCTCCAAACCTTACCACCAGAAGTTCCCCCCCCCTCAACCTCAGGGAGAAGAGGGAGAAAAAAACTAAGAAAACCCCGAAACGAGAGAGAGACAACCAAAGTGAGATATATAAATATATTTACACTTATATACAATTTCACAAGGGAAAGGGAAGGGGGAAAGGAAAGGGAACAAAACTAAAATAAAATATATATAGATATCCCAAGACCCAATATTTAACAACTAAAAGTTAGCAAAGAAGAATAGCTCACTACTCCCCTGGGACAACGGAGAGTCGCTCTGGAACGATCG
>NW_016690215.1:3097799-3184223 GCF_001604755.1 Lepidothrix coronata
TAGAGGGGAAAGGCTCAAAGTTGTGATCATGCTCTGGGAAGGACTGAGCTCAGCCCTTCCTGGTGACTGGTCAGTCAGCTTGGAGGTGACCATGAGCTACATTTTTACACAACTGTTTTCATAGAAACAGTCTCTCTTGAGGATTTTTTTAGGGAAAGAGAGGTAGCTTAATGTCTGAGGTAGGGGATGCTGCAGCTGTTGGAAAATGCTGTGAATGAAATTAAAAGGTAATTATAACTCAGTATTTTTCTAAGAAACTAAAAAGTTGTTTGCCAATGAAAACAGTTCATTGAAGTTCATGCTTTGTGGATATCAAAGGGATGATGAAGATATAGGCATTGCAGAAAGTAGCAACAGGACAGTAATGTCCTTACTGCAGATTAGGTTGTCTTGCATGAAATTTTTCTTGGTCTTTGAAAATCCTTTTGCAGTCATGTTTTTTGTCAGTTTTTTGTTAGACTTTTTCCCACTCAACATTTAAGATGCAGAAAATGTAAATGTCACTTCCATATTAAGGATTAGCTCTGGGCTTGGAGAAAAAAGCATAAAGTTAATTGGAAGGTCATAAATAAATCATTGCTTTTCTTGTGTTTGTTTCTGCATATAGTTTTAAAAATCTCTTTGTAAAGAAATATTTAATTTTTAAACAAGATCTGAATAAATTGTTAGGCTTGTTGACCACCTTAACTGCAGTCTGTAAGATTCTCCAGTTCTCAGTTAGTTGAGAAGACTGTTACTGAATTTCAGGAGTTGACTGTATTGTTTCAGAAACAAAAAATATACAGTACTAAATGAAAAATAATTTTAGCACCTGATATCAAATACTTAATAAAAGAAAAAAGAGAAAAAGAGAAAGGTATGTTAATTGCAAGAGAAACAGTATTTCATGAAAAACTTGTGGCTAGTTATGGTGCTGTATCTTGGACAAGTTTGATTTCTCATTTTCAGTGAAACTATGTAGTGAAGAATGCCTGTGCTGGAGTCACCGTCCCTGGAGATATTTCAAAGACCTGTAGATATGGAATTTAAGAACATTGCATAGTGGTGGACTTGGCACTGGGTGCTGGGTTTATTGTTCTATGATTCTATAATATGATACTGTGAAGCAATAGAATTAATATAATCTTAGAACATGATAATTAATACACATCTGTCATTTTAGAAAGATTTCCAAGAGAACTTTTTAGTGTATTTTTTGCTGTTAATTAAACATAAAAACTTCTTCAAGTAACTGTTATAGTTAAATTGCCTCACTAGTGCTGAACAAGTGGTCTTGGAGGCCGTGAATCAAATGAGAGCACTGTGCAGTCTCTGACTCTACAGGACTGTGGAACTGCAATGGTATGTAGCCCTTCTGCCTCAAAAACCAATGAGTGAGCTGGCCAGAAGCAGAGAACCCTCTTCTAGCTGGGTCAATGGGGACATCAGTATAAGTCATGGGAGCAGCTGGCACTTCCACTAGGGTGGGGTGCAGAGAGGATCCAGCCACAGTGTAGTGTCAGTAAAATAATCTCATGTCACCTTCTCAAATCCTTTGGGTTTGCAGTGATTTGAACTGTGATATTTACAGTTATGTGTAGTCACTAGAGCATCTCAGACTTCAGTGACTTGGTACCATTTAGAGATAGTATTTAAATTTCATAAAGGTATAGGCAATACAGAAGCTATGGGAGGAAGCACTTAGTTGATATGAAAGTGGTTTGCCAAACAAAACTGCACTAAATTGTTGTGGGGTGAGGATAATTCAGATTTTGCAAAGTATTTTGTATATAGTGTACTCTAGATTAGCTATATTTTAAATGTATGAGACTAAGGAGTGAAAATTTTATGTATCTTAGTTATCAGCCTTCTGTTTTTTCTCAGAGCATTTTCATATGCTGTTTCCTGGTGGAGTCTCTTTCTATGGTTTCATAGTTTGATAGTAGTAGGTGGAAATTGTTACCTTGCTCCTAATTTAATAATTGTAAAAAGTAAACAAATAAAAAATATTTGTAGTCTGGAGAAGGACATAGTGGTGGGGTTTTTTTTTGTTCCTTTATCTTTGTAACTATGAAATTAATACTGAGTGGATGCTGTGCTCAGAAAACAAATGTTGAACATAATTCTATTTTGAATTAAAGTGGCACCATACCAGTGTGTATATCATTATTGATACTCTCTGGGGGCTTGTAAAGTACATATATCACTGTTTTGGACTGCAAATCCCTTTACTGTGATACTAGAAAACAGTAATAGGCAATATATGAAAATGATGAAGTAGAAACTGTCTTTTCTTAGTCTTGAAGCCATTCCTGTTCTAAATAGGTAGCTATTATACCAAAGAAATCACTGTTTTGCAAGGTTAAATTTGTGAAAGCTTTAAGGATTTTCTTTTTTTTTTTTCCCCTGAAAATGTATTTAAACCAATTATTTGAGCAAGTCTGCAAAACTATTAGTACAAGGTTATGGATTTTCCACTGATTTCTGAATTGCCTTCATCATAAGCTTTTCTTTCATCTGGGCACTCACTATATATATATATGGTGAGATTGGTGCTTATTGCCTCCTTCCCAGGATGAACTAAAGCCATGATGTTGGCTTTGATGTAGAAACAACAACAGCTGTTCTGCTCTACTCCTCTTTCCAAGGACTTCGGGTGAGGTAAAATTGCAGATGATGAGGATAATGAATTCAAGGAAGAGGAGTTGGGGAACTTCTTAATATATTAGAGCTGAGAGATGACAGAGATAGCAAATGCTAAATAAGAAAGAAGATAATGAATTGAAAGAAAGGTTCCTCTCGAAAGGCTGGTGGCATAACCAGATGAAATCTATACCCATTTGTGATTGAAACTTGTGTATTGTTTGTAGGTTGCATTTTGTCTATCTTCTGATGGATTTCCACTTCAGATGAACAAAAAAAGTTCTAACTTTCCATATGAGTTCTTGGTGGCAAAAATCAGCTTCCTCAAAGATGAATTAGTATCATGGGATTACTTTTTATATTTATTTTATATTTATGTTCATATATCTGTTCAAACACATATATGTTGTTGTTGTTGGATCTGGGAGTTATTTTTGTCCCTCTTAAGTTTTAAATACTTAATCTGTGAAGTCTTCTCTGGAGCCAAGTGGGTTGTTTTTTTCATATTGATGAGCTATACCTCATAACTGTCTGGCAGAGCTAAAGTGCAGTTGTTTACATCTCTGTGCTTGTATTTCATTTCTGCTCTTAGCCAAAGTGCTGAACCATAACAAATCTACAATGCAGAACATTTCTTTATAAAGATTGAGCATAGTAATTTTAGAAACCGGAATAGAGTTTATTTAACAGGGGAAGAAAAGAAAGAAAATTCATCAACCTGAGCTCTTTATTCCTGTCCCACTGCTGGCTGCTGTTTCCAGACTTGGCACAGTTGAGTTCCAGCTCCCCAGTTCAGGAGCATGAACTTTACCTGGGATAAGGGCTGGGTGTATTAAAGCTTCAGGAGGCTTCTCTTGTGCTAGGCAGTGACCACCAACAATTACAGTTCCCCTTCTGTAAACCTGATGCATTGTGTAGAGTTTTAAAAGCTGTATTGACAAACGCAGTTGAGATAATTAACCTCTGGAGGCTTCATTGAGAGACATGAGAAAGCAGCTGTCTGATATTTTAAGGAAGCGGGGTCCTTTGCATCAACAGTGATGTAGGGCTGAAGGTCAGTTCCTGTGACATAACAGATGATGTGTAATTACATTTTTTGTATTTTATAAACTACTTGCTTATGGCAATGTGAATTTTTGATAGACTCTGCAAAGCATGAGGGAAGATGGACTTTCCCATTAGTGGGAACAGCGATATTTGCTGAGGCATCTCTTTGATTAACTGTGGGCCATTAATAATGGTGAGTGATTTTGAAAACATGAGCAAAAAGATTTTTTGAGATTGGGATGGTTGAAAGAAGGGTGAGAGTGAAAGAAAAAAATAAAGCTTTTTTTTGTGTGCTGTTGTATCTTCTGGAGACGGGCAGGATCCTTTTGCAATGTGAAAATAAGGCTGTAGTGTGAAACGTGGCAAAAAAAGGCCTCCAGATTTTTAACTAGATTGTTTTTGAGTGTACAGTCTGACATGTCCTGTTCTTGTCCATCCGTGCACATGAATGTCTTTTTAGAAAAGAATAAAAAATGCCTGTCAGCAGCTGGAATGTTCCAGGGGTCCCATTTCCGCAGTGCCACTGAGAAAAAAACTTCTTGACAAAACGTGGGAGCAAAGCTTGCTATTCCATAGCTTTGCTTGTGGGTAGGATCCCACCTTTTCATTACGATTTTTTTCATAATTTTTTGTTGAAAATTTAGGACTGTAGTGATATTTATGCTGGTTATGACTTCTTTCTGTAAGCATTTTGCATCTATTCTTAGGTATTTTATACTGAAACATGAAAACTGAGAGGGAAAACTTGCAGAAAACATAGCTAGCTAAACAAGAGTTTGACTAGTCAGATGGCTTGAAACATTGAAAAAATGGATAGGAAGATTAAAGCTGATTTTACAACTTTCCAGCTTGGTTTCACAGTTTATGCTAATTTGTTTTTACATTTTGAATTAATTATTACTGTTTATTATAGTTATTTTTTAAGAATAAATATTCTAAAATGTTATTGGATATGAGAGCCAAAAAAAAAAAGAAGTTCCACAGCAATTTCCAGGAGAACTTTAATTCGAATAACAATTTTGATAATGTCTCTCAGAACTTACTCATAACTGAGACTGCACCAAAGTGCCTTAGAGGACAAATAATTTTTAGGTCTGAAAAAGTTTCAGTTTGGACTCATGCTTATTACATCTTCAAAGTGCAGAGCATGAGAATATGTGACAAGAATTTGGGTGCAGGCGAGCAGCATATCTATGGTTTGAAGAAGTAAGTTGTCTTCCATAATGTGCAGTTTCTTAAATGGGAAATTAAAATCTGAGCATTGAATTCCTTTATTGAGCTTTCTTGTTTCCAGAAAAGTGTTTTGGTTTTCTCTTCTTATGCTTTGCACTCACAGACAAGAGGAGCTGCCTTTCTGCATGTGAGAAGTAGATGAGAAACAATTTATTATTTTTTGTTTGTTGGAGAAAGAAGTTCTGTAAAAAGTCAAGTAAGAGTCTGGAAAACACAAGAATTCTTCTCTCATCTTTTTTGCTTTGTTTTTGGAGCTGTTTGTTATAGGGTGGTATCGAGTAAGCCATCTGGGTTCCCAGAAAGTATTTACTTTTTTTTCCCTGTAGCTGGCCATTTAAATAAAAAATACAGTTGTCTACACAGTGACTGTAAAAAAGCCATATTTCTGGTCTGTTACATGTGCTTGCCCAGGCTCTACAGTCTTTGCTTGTAAATACAAGTTAGCAATTGTAGATCATCAAATGTATATATGTATGCATGTATTCTTTCTTTAAATATAGAAACTGAACTTTGACCTTTCTTGCAATGTGCTGCCTTGCTGGCTGGCAGCCACCTGGCTAATCGGGGTGAGATCAGGGCTGTTGATGTCAGGGACTGAGGTGGGCCCAGGCTAGTGTTGGTTTGGGGTAATGTAATAAATAGCTATGATTTGTTCCTGGAAAATTTATGATTGCAGAAAATTACAGGGCAACACTCAATGATTTTTATTTTTTTGTTGTTGTTGTTGTTTTGGTTTGGGTTTGTTTTTTTTTTTTTTTTAACTTGGTACTATTATTTTCTTTCAGTAAGTGCCTGGAGAAATACTACCTGAAGTCAAGGGTCTTGAATATTATTTTATTTGTTATGAACAACAACGGCAATATCCTTCCCAAACCTCATCGCTTCTGTATTAGAACTGTATTAAAGTTTGGAGCTCCTTACGTGGCATTGGGCAGCTGAGTTACACATACACAGAAAGCCTGTCAGTGTGGTATTTGCTATCCTTGCAGGTGTTCATGCTTGCCCTATGGAAACACGACCAACCAGCCTTGGCAAGGACTAAAATCCCAGCATTTATGCTCTTGTTCCTCCTGTGATTTGACCAGTGCTGCCGTACTTCATTTGCTATAGAAACCCCTAACCTTACCCCTTCTTGCACAAGTGAAATTATGTCTTCGTATGGAGAGTGTGTAACTTACAGCTTCAGCTGAAGTCTTTAGAGAGGAGGCTCATGTCTGCTTGCATCATGTGTGTACAAAGAAAAGGAGAGAGCAAAATTCAGTCACGAATTGTGGTTTTTCCCATTGACTAAGTGGGCCTTGCCAGTGAAGAAACCATCGTGGTTAGGACTGAGTAGTTCTCCCTTGTGGGGCAGGTCCAGGTGTGTCATTAGCCCAGCATTCTGAATCTGCCAGTTTTCTTCTATTGCTACTGATGCAAGGCCAAGGATCTTTGGGGAATGCAGCCTCTTCTATTTAGAGACATTATAAATCAGAACAAAACTGCAACCTTGTTAAATCCAACTCCTAAAGTTATTGGTTGCAATAAAGGTTGAATATCATGAGTAACTCTTAGAATTTTTCCATTTTCTGTTTGGGAGCAGTGAAATATTAGTCTGTCTCCATACCTCACCATGAAATAGATAGCTATAAAACGGCAACAAAGGTATTGATAGGACCCTCTATACTGTGACTGGTGTGGGGTCAAGACCAGATTTGAGGGAAGTGCAATATTTACTCTTAATCTTAAGTTTTCTTTTCTGAGCAAAGTGCATTATGTTAGTTAATCTGCTAGGTTTTGTGAGATAAATGAATAAAGTGGTGTGCTGGTTTAATGAAGGCAGCCAAAGTGTGGTCTTTCACAAAGCTCATTTAAATATCTCCCTTGCCAGCTTCCTGTATTCAGGCTCTCTTTTCTCCAGAGGTTTACCTCTGTCAAGCACTATGTTTCTTTTACTGTAATGATGTAAAGGGATGCTAGGAGTAGAGGGACAGCGTTGTGCTGAACATGGGCAGTGAAGTAACAACCAGATTGTGGTGTTCCCCTTGCTGCTTAAAGATCAGCAGTTTCCTATATATCCTTTCCAGTTTAAACTCTTAATTCTGTCAGTGACATTTATAGTATATTGGTAGTCTGTATGAAGTTTCCAAAAGCTCACTCCAAGCTACTTAGTTCTTTGAGTCTTCCTTTTCTTTAGGGAGAATTAAAAGCAACTTCTGTGTGAATTGTTTCTTGGTTCTTTCAGCAGGAAGAAACTGGATGAACCTTTTGGGTTTTTTTAAATTGTGCTCTTGAAAAATGTGGAAAAATAACATGTAGAAGCTAAATGGAAGTATGGAGTTCTGGAAAGCAAAGGCACAAAAATTGCTGTCATGAGTTGGAAAGTGAAATTTACTGCTAAAAGATATGGTTTAAGCTGGTTTTACTCAGATGTATAACTCTGTCTAGAGAGGAGTTCTCATGGGAAGGTTGTCACTGGACGAGGATGAGAGAAAGAAGATTTCCAGACTTCTTAGGATATTAGAGAAGAAAGATTAAAATAAATGTTTTTTGTCTCAGAGTTCAGTAAACTTCCACCTTCTGCTGTTTTCAGGAATAAAATCTCATGTTTACACCAAGAGTAGCAGAGGAGTTTTGTTGAGAGAGGTGTGCAAGAAAGGCAGTGTCACAGCATAGGGTGATACAAGTCTACCCGCTTATAATTGGGGTTTGTCACCCTTTTCAAAATGTATAATGTGGCTAAATGAAGAAACTTCTAAACAGTGCTTGTTTTTCAGGAATCTGTGTTTCTGTTGTTGGTTCTTACTGCTATCAATCCTCATGGTGCTGTCATGTAAATCAGTGGCTGACTGGTCTTTCTCATTTATGATACTTGCAGCAATTCATTAGCTCTGTCTTATCTAAAGGACTTTTATTTTTAGCTTTACAGCCCTTTAATGTACTTTTCTCTGGCACTGACACATGACTCTGAGAGAGAGCTCTCCAATCCAGCTTGAAAATGTGTTTTCCTACAGAGAATGAATACAGTGGAAATTCATCCAGTTTGTCCAGGGACTTATATTCAGGACTTGCCAACATGCCCAGTGAACCTGGACTTGTTTTGGAGTAATTTCTGTAGTGAAACTGCAGTATGGGAGTGAATACTAATGACTGAATAGATAGAAGAGACTTTGATAGTAGATTTTGACATACTTTCCTTCTCTTATGGGCTAGTAAGTGCATTATATATTTTAAAAGCACATTGTAATACTTTGCAACATGGATATCTTGCTTACAAGAGCTGCCAAGCTTCAGCAAAGAGCCTCCATTTAAGATGCTCACTGACAGGTTCTGTCACAAACTACTTATCTTAATTATGTTTACCTGTCTCCTCTGTAACTTAACTGCATTATGAAAAACTTCCTTATCTTTCTGTTAGTAGCAAGCTATCCAGTAATAGCAGACTTGCACGTGGCACTGATGAGTAAGTATCATTTAGGTAAACTAAATATATTTAGTGGCACCTTTCATAGTTGTTAACAAGCTTTATTTAAAGAGCAAGAGCTGAGTGATGAATTTAGGTACGGAGGTGTAGGAGAGTATGGCTGGAAATTTAAGTGAGGAGTCATCTGTAGTGGTAGCTAAGAAGGATCTTCAGTGGTGGTAGTGCATATAAAATCCTCCAGAGACCATTCCTTGCACTTCTTGCAGTCAGGGGAGAGAAAATGGCTCTTCCAAAAGGGAGTTCACTGCCCAAGACAGATAGTGGCTTCTGCATCCTACTCCTTGGGACAGTCTCTTTTTCCTGTGTCAGCAATAGATCAAGTTAAAGGGGACAAGCATCACTACACCGAAAATTGCTTTTCTGAATACCTCCCACAGCCTCTCTGAGGGCAACGTTCAAGTGAAATATGTAAGAAGCATTTAGAATATCTAAGAGCTGCCTACTCTCTCTGGGTTTGCTTGGATTCAGAAGAGAGAGGAAACACTGCAGTGGAAATGTGTGGATATGAAATGAAATGGGGAAAAAATGGAATAAAAAAATCTATTTTTCTGAGACTGGCTGTCTTGTCTGTAACATCGTTCTCCATATTGCCGATGTGTCTGAGGGTGTTCAACAGCATCAAAAACTTGGGTTATTTAAAAAAAAAATCTGTAAGGAGTTAAAAATTCATTGTCTGTTTAAAAAGCATAAGCAGAGGGAATGAAAAGGAGGGGACCTGGTGAGTGTGTGTCGATGTTGGAATTACAGATGTCGATGTAGGGTTGCAGAAAGGGCATCTGTGCATGTCAGGCTTCTGAAAAGGAACATCACCTGAGGTGAGTGAGTGGTGGTTGGTTTAGATGGATATTTGCTAAGAGAAATGGTATAGTGGAGGGAGGTGGTATATTTAACTTGGCTGGATAATACATTCAGTATGACTTTGGTTCCCTCTGTTTTCACATAAACCTTTAACGCTACTTACCATTGCTTGCAATCGTTAGTTGCTTCTTCAATAAATGAAGTGCATCTTTGTGGCCCTCTTAGTGCAGATAAATAAATTTCCAGAGTTTTCTATCTGAAACTGGATAATTTCACACTCAACTGTGTTCACATTTCCCAAACAGTTGGAGTCATCGGCATCATCTGTAATTGGGTAATATCTTTGTCTAAATTAATTTGGTTTTCGGTTTCAAAGAGATACCAAAACAACAGTAGTAAAGAAGCCCTCCAGAATCATGTTGGATAACATCTCTGCAATCTGTTCTTTAGTGCTAACTCAGATCTTGTGAAATGTTTTTATGGCACAGTTATTTTTTTCTTTTTTTATTTTAGGATTTTGTTTTAAATGTATGGCTTTTTCTTTAGTTCCAGAGACATTCTTGAAACTGCTCTATTCCTGACCAGTGTGGTCTGTCTGATGGTAGATCAGAATCAGAGATGCAAATGACTTCTATCCAGTAACCTCCTTTTTCCCCAAAGATAAGAACAGCTGCTTGGGCAGTGAACCTCCCTGTGAAAAGCCGAATGTCAACCCCTTTGCCACGGTTTGACAGGGATTTGGCAGCTGCTGCCATCGGTGGGACTTGCAGAGTACGTAGAGGGAAAGACAGGTGAGAAGTACTAACCCCTGGTCCCCAGGGATGTGAAGAACCGGGTGTGCAGGTAGAGGTGAGATATCTGGTAACTGAGGGGAGAACAGACTATGGGGAAGATGCTGCACACTGGGATGTGCTTCCTGTGCTGCTGAAATTGTAAGCATCCAGATTTGAAGAGGGAAAAGAAAAAGAAATCCCAGATAATGTTAACAGGAAAAGGTAGGTGTACTGTCATGTTGTGGATAGCTTTGTACCTCTTGATCTTTCAAAGTAGCTAGAGATTTTATTCCCTGCATCGTGTGACATGCCTGGGGCTTGTGGCCGTGTGTTGTTGAAATTAAGGACAAGATTTCTGTGAGATGTCTCTTTTTTACCACAGTGGTGCTGTCACTAAGCAGTTGCTCCCTCTGACATCTGGCTTGTCCATTTAATTCCCACTTTGCTCACAAGCCTGTGCCAGCTGGTGGCCTGACAGGGAGATATTCAGAGGTGAGGCTAATGTGCAGGTTGTGACCTGAACAAATATATTACTGAATGTCTTGAGGACAAAAAAAAATAGATAGAGATGGTCTTTGATACAAAGAACTGTGTTGCTTTGCAGCTGAGGCAGTTGTGTGGTGATGGTATCTCTGGTGGTGAGGATAGATGAGGTAGTCCGCTTAATTAGTAATTTCTCACCAGAAATTCAATATATAGAAAGCAAGAACTAACTGCTCACATGGATACTTAGACCAAAGAAGTATTATAGTCTGCAAGTCCTAGTCTGCAAGTCCAAATACAGTGATAGACCAAATGGCCTTCTCTCTGTAAAAAGCAAAAAAGCAAAAAAAGGAGAAAACAAAGAAAAAAGTAAAATAAAATTTTGATATGGTTGATAGGTGTTGCAACTCTGTCACTGCAAGGTGTATGTGTGGGAAAAATAGAATTTATGCTTTTCATCATTCTAGTCCAAGGAGATATTAGTTTTCTGTAACCTTCAGAGCAGCAGTAGTATTTCAGCATTTCAGATGTCCTTTTTCTTCTGTCACATGGCATCCAGGATCAGCTTTACAACCTACTATTGTCAATGCAAATGACTAGGTACTGTTGCTTCTCGTTTCCTCCCAAAATGGGTATCCTAAATTTCCTTTCTGAAAAACCTTCGTGCTACAAGTAAATATGTTGAAACAGTAGATTTGAAAGGAATAGTTTATACCTGGGGGAACCACTTGGCTCCTCTATTTATTTGGGAGTTATACTCTGTAGTGTTTCCCAGCTGAAGCAGGTAGACATTTACAACATGTGTCACATTCAGGTGTGGAAATAGTTTCTCCAGCAAAATGAGGAAACCAGGTTTGGAATAATCCAATTTACCTGGTGGATTTTGTTTGGTTAGTTTTCAGTTGGTCAAAAAACACATGAACTACTTGAGCAAGTGGTGTCTGGGAACAGGTGGCTTCTGTATTTTATCATAACGATTCATAGTTTGAATAAAGGTGTCATTGGAGACAAACAGACACTGAGGTATCTCCTTACAGCGAATTAGCATTTTGCTTGCACAGCATTTCCTTCAAAGATCAATTTCTTTTAAATTCAAAACTGATCATAAGGATATAATTCATCAGGGTAAGTCTTTGTTATATGGACAAGCAGAAAAAAAAGGGCCTTATTTTTGTTTGTGGGATGTTCTGTGGGCAGACATGAGAGTAGGAAGCAGCAGTGTCTTCAGGGGTTGTGAGCTCAGGCATTTGATCAGCATGAAAAGTTATTCGCAGATGTTAAACCTTCAGGCATTCTGCACTCCATGTGTAACTTCTCTGTTAATGAATTTGCCATGATTAGACAATTTCAATTGACCAGAAGGAAAAAAGAAGGGCTACAGTTTCTAGAAAGCTGTTGTTTAATGCTGGTGACTTTACGTAGCAGTAGAATTTTCACTACGATGAAAAGCCCTGCATCAGGTTGCAGGGCTGTCAGAGATCTTTTGAGACTAATAGGGAAAATACATAATGAGAGATGAATTGAGTAGCTTAGTTTCTTGAAGGAGCTCAATTTCCTTTTCTTAAAAGAAATTTTCTCCTGTATTACTGCTAAAGCTAGCATTTGAAATACTATTGCAGTGTAGCTATTTGGCAGCTTGGCTTGTTCTCATGTTACAAGAATGATGCTAATAATTCCTACTGACTGCTGTGACCTCTGCTGGAGGGAAAAGAGTCCATTTCCTTGTAACCTTTCTTCTCAGAGCCTGGTAGCATAATCTTAATTTATTTATTTATTACTTGTTTGTTCCCTGCAGCAAATTTCCCTACCTGCCAGGTGGCTGAAGTGATTTGCATACTTTTTGATTTATCTCCTATCATAAATGTCGTTCAAAAACAAATATCTGATGAAATTTTTAACCTAATAGGCTTTCAGTTCTATGAGTATGTGCTTTCTACTCATCATAGTGCTTAATTTAACTGTGCCTATGAATGTCTGTCCTAATGTTGAAGTCCACAGCTACATTTCTGTTTGCCCCTTTGCCTCACACTGCATTAAGATTGCATTTGTACAACATGTCATGGTTTGAGTGTCTCAGAGATGTCAACATGTATTGCATATATTGCATCACCTTTCTGAGTATGTACACTGAATCTGCGGTCAGATCTTGTTAGTGTGAAGTCTGTTGCAGTTCTGCCTCTGTTGGAAACCACTGATAGTGAAGCCATTTCAGAATAACAAATCTTTGGCTTCAGACTGTAAGAATATCCACTAATTAAATATTTCTCATTCTTCAATGCTGCAAACAGTGGCTTACAGTTTGACTTTATGCTCCAGTTAACTAATTAGATTCCTCTTTAAGAAGATGCATGTTCATGTATCATTGTTTTGGAAACATTAATGGTTTTGGGTTTTGTTGTCTGTTGGGTGGGTTTTTTCTTTTTGTTTGGTTTGGGGTTTGTTGTTGGTTTGTTTGTTTGTTTTTACCTAGAGGACTTTTTGCTGTATCTAAAGCAGACCTGTCACGGCTTCAGATCAAAAACTACCTTTGCTACGATGGCTCTGCCCCAGAAAGGTTGTGGTATGGAGCGGCAGTGAGCACACCTGTGCCTTGTTTTTTAAGGGATTCCAAGCAGTACATGGTAGCCCCATTGTGCTAAACAACCCAAACTTTTTGAGCTCTGACCCAGAAAGCATGACTCAGAGTTACTTTTGCTTGCTAGCTCTCAGCAGCCTAGGAAGAGCTTACTAGAGGCACACATAGGCCCACGTGATGTTTGTTCTCTTCACATTTGTGGGCAGTGTTGTTGTGTTTTGGTTGTAAAAGCAGCCCCCTCAGATGGGGAAACAGGTCAGCAGAGCGTTAGGTTTTGGGTGAGAGTGGGAGGCTTTCAGGGAGGAGTGTGAGATGGAGTGAGCTGAAGCCTTTGAGTTTCTCTGTGTGCTCCTTTCTTCTGGTGAAATGGCGTCTTTCTGTGCCAGCTTAGCTGCCTGTGGTGAGACAAACACACAAACCAGGTGTTGGAGTCACAGCTGCGACACTGACAGAACAGAAAAATAGCAATAAGGACAAGGAATAGGATCCACGTGAAAAATTGTGTGTGTGTGTGTGTGTGTGAGAGAGAGAGAGAGAGAGAGAGAGGGAGGGAATTCAGAGTTTGCTGTTTCTGTCGTGTCTCTGGGGGCTGGAGTGGCACCAAAAGTCAATGCAGAATGAAGCATGAGGAGGAGAATCCTAAACAGTTAAGTTCTGAGAAAATGGAAGGGATCTGCAGGGCATAAAGGAATTTGGGAGGAATAACAAATGAAAAAGTCTGTATAAGCACAGGTTTTTTCCTTCAGTTTAGCCTGTGTTCTAGCAAACAGCACAGAGGAATCAAAAGCTTCCTTATTACAGAAAGGTAAAATCTGAACTATTGTATTGGGAAAAAAGAAGATGATTCTATAAGTGGTGTTAAAAGTCTGTCTCTTGCCATTTGATTATTTAAAACTGGAAATCCTCATCCTGTAGTATCTTCTTAGACTCTTGCTCTTCAGAGGAGCTATGTCTGCATCTCCATCTTCTTTTGCTCCTTGCCAGGCAGATTTTACCAGGCTTGCTTCTTCATTCTATTGAAGCTTAGTGAAGAAATGCAGCTTGAACTTTTGGAGACTACCATGACCATGATGTTGCACTTGGAGAAGAATCTACAAACCCAGAGACTGTGGTTCTCATCTTTATTTGTAGACAAGAATTAATTATAAAAACTTTTATGCTGTTGAAATTAAAGTTAGAAAAGCAATCTCCAAAACCGGAAACAAATTTAACAGTAAAAAAACCCCCAACTAATAGATTTTGAAAAATAGATAAGTCTTAAAACCCCAAACCTTAGAATCAGTTTCAGTTGCTTTTTTAAAAAAACTTTTCTTCTATAAAAACTTTATCCTTATTCCAGGGCATGGTGATATTTGAAGACAGTGATATTTACATAGTAAAGCAGCAGTTATTTCCTTTTCCTCTAAAATTGATTTAATTAATATTTCTATTGTCTGACAAAAAAGTCTGCCTGCCTGCTTGACGTCTCCTCATCTCTTCTTAAAAGCTTCTGAAGACCTTGTGACAAAAGGCAGTCTTTTAAGAATCATACCTACCACTTACAGATTATAAGATTCATTCTACCATGAACTTCAGTAGAACATAAGGAATACAGTGGTTGTTGAAGTTAGAATGGTGATGCTTAAGATACATCACCACCATCACTTTTTTGGGGAGTGGGGTTCTTCCTGTAAGCCTATCTCCAACATGCATATTGAGACAGCACTCCATGTAAAGTATTTATTCTTTCATACTCATTGGAGTACTACTTCTTATGTAGAAATCTGAAATGCCACTGCAGGGAGGAGTCCTTATGGCATCCATGGGAACAGATTGTGGTAGCATTTCTGTTGCTAGTGAAACACTGAAATGCTGGTGGATGCAGAAGCAGAAAGATGTGGATCACCCATTCTTAGTGTGATACTAAAATATCTAGATGGCAGCCATTATGAGTTTAGTAGTGCCAGCAGTGCAACTTTAAAGCATCTTTTAAGAGCAATTTTTTTTTAAATATTATTTGCAGTATTTTCTGTTGGTGTGTTGTGATGTTACAGACTCAAGTATGCAATCATCAAGACTAGTGCTGCTCGCTTTTCTCCAAACTATGCCTCTATTGGAATACTCCTAGAAAGATAGGAGAACTTTCTTCTTGATGGGGAAGGACTGAGTTTCTGCTTAATCACTGCAATATTCCTTAGTTTGTGTTTGAAGAAATATTTCCATAGGTCCCCTCTCACACCAAGCAGTCATGTTTGACTTCCAAAGATGTTTGTGTACTTCCAGAATGAAGGGATAACGTTTCTGACATTTAGTTGTATAGTTTGCATAGATTGCTTTGTGTGGGTTTTTTTATTTGGTTGTTTTTTGTGTTTTTCTTCCCCCCCCTCCCCGTTTTAAGGTACAGTTGGAAAGAATAAAGCCTAATTTGCTCTGGTTCACCTGCCAAAAATGTTTTAGTTGAAGGCTTTCTTCTCTAGAGGATAGAGGGAAGGTTAGGGATAAAGCCTGATTGTTTAGTAACTTTCTGCCTATTAATCAGTAGAAGTCAATTCCCTTTTTAAAGAAAACAGCAATAATTTATTTCATCATTTTTACCGTAGGTTCAATTTAAACTAACCTCACTTGCCACTCCCCTCCAGGAAAGTGGGCCTGAAAGATAGATTTGCCTATCCCTTCTTTAAGCACATGTCTTCTGCAATCTAGACAACTAAGTTTAATGTTTACAACTCAAGTGTTGCTATGGCTTTGAGTGAACTGGTACTGGACATTCAGTTTCTGGTTAGGTACCATTGCTTAGGGCAGGCAATTTAACCTCTTCCAAGACAGAATGGTGGGTTGCAGTTTGACAAGTAGACTTGTCAGGAATAAAGTGTTTTATGTCCAGCTTCTGAGGCAATGGCAGGTTGGTTTCTGTTCTCCCCCTCACCCTATAGTGCATTAAATAATGTACCATTGCCTTCCATTCCTCATAATATTATTTTCTGGCTTTGGCAACAGAAAGGCCTTTTGTACTGATTTTTAAAGGAGTGTCTGACTTGTTAGTTAGCTTAGTGGCATCTATTAAAACTAAGTCTCAGTCATTGACTAGCAATAACCAAAATGTCAAAAATTGTTACTCTCAACCTTCAACTCTTAGCTAGGACTTCAGCAAGGATGACATATGTAATAATGAGTGCTGAAGGAAAAAGTAATTAGTGATTCTTGGTTTTTATCTATGAGAATGATTGCATGGAGCAACCTGACTTGAAACTGCAGGCTTTCATTTCTGTTTTTATTAATACTGTTTGGTGTTTTCTTTACATTATCTGAATCATAGTTGTTGAGGGGGAAAAAATCAATCTAGTTTGCTTGTATTTCATTAGTTGCCTAAATCCCACAAATGCTTATATTAGATTTGTTTCTATTATGTTACAGCTAAAATGCAAATCAGTAGATTTGACTAGAGCTTTTTTGTTTTTCATTTTTGTTCTTCATTTTACTATAAGTTATATCTTGGATGAAATCCCCTTTAAGGATTGTGGAAGACATTAATTTTCCATATAATGGGCTGTCTAACCATTTAAGCTTGGTAGTGGGTAGTATTAAATTAATTTTTGTAATATTTCTAATGTGGGGAAAATATGGGGAAAAAACTCTGTAAAGCTAGAGTTTCAACTTTATGGTAGCAAATCTGCAATAACTTTTTAATGCTGTTGAGCCATTTATATTTTCTGTTGATGGAACTGAGTAACAGATACAACTGTCCAACACTAAGACTTGGAATTTTAGCACCTGCTTCATCTTCTGTGTTTAGACATAAAACAAATTCTGATTCTTTTTATAGCAGCATATTGGAACACGGGGGTTAGAGAAAATCTTGTGCTGTGGAGACATCCTGTATCTTTCCTCCATGATGCAGAAACAAAAAGGGCATATTCTGACTGTATGGTCTCAATAGTGCCAACCAGGAATGGAGAAGGAAATCAGATGATATTAATGGTCGATGGATGAAATAAATACATGAACTGGAAACTGGGATTTGGCAAAACTAGTTTGCTGATATGGAGGACATATGCATGTGTAGGGGTGACTTCTTAGCCTGGTTTCCAAAGGAAAAAAAAAAAAGGTTATATAACTTTGTTGCCTGTTTCTGTGCCTGTCACACATTTTAACTCACTGTCGAATGTGTTTCAAGCTGGCCAGATGGGTGGTGATCTCAGTGGTCCTAAAATAGTCTACCACAGCCTTTAGCCAAGAGGACCTATGATCCCTTCCCCAGCACTTGTCTTTGACCCACTCGGGAAGCAGAGGGGCAGTAGGCGCTTGCCTGTGGCCCCAGGCAGCTGCCATGTGGCTGGCCAGCCGGTGCCCATGCGGGGCTGGATTAGCCCCAGGTTGCAGTGCTTGCACTCTCTCTCTTTCTCTCTCTCTCTCTCCCAGCTATCAGATCAAATTAACCTTGGTAGGTGACCCCTACCAGTTATTAAGTATTGGACTGGGGAGAGGTTGGCAGATGCACACGCAGAAGGTTCTGCCTCTGTGGCTCTTTGCCTGGGCTTCATCAGCAGAGGAATATGGATGATCTCTGCTAGTGGGGGGACTGCAGGCTGGACACCTCGCATCACTGATTCAGACCCATCCTATGAAGATACCATGACAAGTGTTACTGGTTTGTGACTTCACCCCCTATGGGACAGGGCCTGTTGTTTGCTAGCCAGATTGGTCATCTGGGGAGGGCTGCTGCTTGACTGGAGCCTGGATCCATGGTGTTGCAGAAAGGCTGCCACAGCTTATCTGGCTTTCTGACTGCTTCCTTGGCAGCTCATCTAGACAGCCATCAGTGAAGCAACCAGGAAAAGCTTTCAGCAGATTGAAGGTGACTGTAGGCCTCTAGGGCCAGAGGTAAGAAGGACAGGTGCCTGTGTGGCAGACTTCTCGGTCTTCCCATGTAAAGTTTGATTTTAATATGAAAACTTACTGAGAGCTCAGGAAAAAAAATCCTATCGTGCAAGAAGATTGAGCTTTTAAATAAGATCCACTTGACAAGTAACTGTTTTGGTAACTTAAACTCAGAAAGGTGCCATGCAAAAGGTGGAGTGTACTAAAACAAGGACAGGTAACAGAGGGGGAGTACAAAATCATAGCTTGGTCACATAGTGATGTAATCAGGAAGACAAAATTATTAAGGCCAGTTAGAGCCAAAACTAGCTAAAATAATAAGAAGGGATTCTTGAAGTAGATTGATAGCAAAGGGAGGTTTGGGAAAGGTGTAAATTCATGGATGGATACAAGGAGCAATCTAGTATATGATGATACAGAAAAACGAAAGCACTACATGCTTCAGGAAAAGCCTGTTCCCCTACCTCTCTATATGCCAGGATTTTTTGAGAGGCACAGCCAGCATCTAAAGAGCAACAAGTTAGTGGCTGCTTGGAGAAGCTATGTCCAGAAGAATGGGATTGGATGGGAGCTGCTGAGGGTACTGAAAGAGCTGGAAGATATGAGACTGCTACAAAAAGCCTGCAGCTGGGGGAGGTCTCCAGTGAAAGAGAAAAGGTTGATGTTTAATCCATCTTTAAGAAAGACAAGAAGGAGCATCTGGCAACTGTGGGCCACTCAGCTTCATCTGGAAAGGTCATGGAGTAGATTCTCATTTCCAAACATATAAAGAGCAAGAAGACAACCATAGTCAGTATGGATTTAGCAAGGGCAAATTGTTCTTGACTCACATTATTGCTGCTTTGGCTCAAATGACTTGCTGTAGGGGTGAAGGCAAGCAGTAGATCCCTTGAAGTCAGTGATGCTTTTGTCACTGTCTTCCATAGGTGTTTCATTTGGAAGCTGAAGTAATATGGGCTAGGCAAGTGGAATTTTAGATGGGTTGAAAATTATCTGCTGAAAGGTTCATGGTGCTTTACATCCAATTGGTGGTCTTTAACAAGCAGGGTACTCTAGGGAATGATGCCAAGGCTGACACTGTCAGAGTTTTCATCTGCCTGGGTCAGGAAGCAAGAGGCACTTTGTGCATATCTGCAGATATGCTAAATTACATTGTTTGACATTCTAGATGGTAGTTTCAATCCAGAGGGAGCAAATGAAACCCTTGTTATGTTGAATTGAGAGAGAACCTTAAATGTGCTGTCACTGCAAATAAGGTAAATAAGGCACTGGGTTGCACTAGTAGTTGCACCTCAAGGATAGTTTTTATCCCGTCTGTTTAGTATTTGTGAGGCTATCTGGAATACTCCATTTGATTTTGGAGGCACTGAACTCGAACAGATAGATGGAAGGGTTGAAGAAAGACCATTCAGAGGTCTAGTAAATGGTGAGGGACTTAAGGAATGTGGGTGTAAGGGAGAGTCTGACGGAGTTGAGCTTGCATAGTCTAGAAAAGAGGAATCTGAAGAACAGTCCAGTCGCATCCTAAAACTTCTTTAAGGGCATTTACAAGGATCTTAAGGCAGATTTCTGGTCAGTAGTAACAGATGGCAAAAAGAGAGATGTAATGGCACAAATTTTAACTTGGGTTTGAACAGTAGGAAGAAACTTTTTCTGCAGGGACAAAGCAGCCCTGGAAGAGTTTACCCACGGAAGCGGTTTAATTTCTGTCCTCAGAGGAATTTTAAACTCATTTGGACAGAGCCATGGCTGACTTCATCTACTGTTAGCAAGTTTCCACCTGGATAGAAGTTTGTCCCAGCCAGCACTTTGATTCTGTGAAGTCTCAGAGACACAGGGGATATGGAGACAGTTTGGTTCAAGTATGATGCAAAAAGCTGCAGGAAACCAATCTTCATTCAGCAGAGTTTTTTCATGGACCACTCCATGATTTCTTATTCTTTTTTGTATGGTGTCATCATTCCATATTTCACAGATGACTGAAAAAAGAACTTCACTCTGGGCCTTTTAAAATTATGTACAAAAGGATGGTTACTCTGCTGGTACCAATATGCATCCACTATAGGAGTGTAGTTTTGGCATTAGGGAACTGGGCTTTGCATATGGAACTCTAGTCACTGCTACCACGTAAACTGAAATAAAGTAGATCAGTATTTTTGCATCTGAGCCATAATTTTAAAAGTTTACATTTACTATTTAATTGGAGACGTGGATACTTTTAACCCAGCTGATTTGAAAAACTGAGTGTTGCCCATGTATTCTGAGTTAATCTCTTCTCTTCTGTCAGCGTAGATTAGGTAAGGCTCCAAAGTCCTGAAAGAGTGCCCCATTTGATAAATACTGTCCATATTCAGGGAACTTGATGAAAGCATATGTAATTCCAAGGTTGACTGCCTCTCACTGTGCTACTGCTTAGTCTTACAGTCTGCTGTAAAGAGAGCATTTTGGGTTCAGTTGAATGATGGTCAATAGTGGTATTTTTATGTACTTTATCTTTGGGAGACTAAGGAGGTAGTCTAAAAGTCTCTATCATTGTCTTTTTGTCCTTATTCATGTTTTGGATCTGCCTGCACAGAGCACTCTGTGTGTGTGTGATTGCATGCTAGTAATCAAATTTTTAGTGCTCTGCTTATTTTTCTTTCTAACTCGTCATACTTTACAAATAGTAGGTTTTGTGCACAAGAAATGATTATGCCAGTATAATGTGAGATTGTATAAAAGAGATTTTCCCTGTAAAAGATTAAACAAACTGCAGAACTTCCTATCAGTTTAGCAGACTTCTCATTTAATCTCATCACGATGCATGAAGGTTGTTTACTGCGATAGCTTTTATTAGTGGTTATGCAAATTTTGTGTTAAATCCCATCAGTAATAATCAAGGTTTTATTAGCTAGGCAGTTACATTGCTTGGAATTTTCTGAAGCCATGTTTAATAGCTGGGGAGTGAGGAGTGTCTGAAATACTCATTTTAAGGTATGCCTAAACTGTAGTCGCACCTTTTAAAATACCACTGAACTAGTTAGCTTGGTTGACAGTAATAATACAGTTGGTTCAAAGTCACATGCTGGTACCATTTACTGGTTATTGTTACTGTAGGGGTTACACAAGTACTACATAAGGAGTACATAAATGATGTATCAAGCAGCCTAATGTGCAGGGATGTGGTAGGCAGGTTGTATGAGCTCTGCATGTGTAGTTTATGCGCCTGCACTGGGAGGTGTGATGAGTATGCACTGACCAGGTGCACTCTGTATCTCCATAATTAACTTGGGGACTTGGGGAAAGTTTTTTTTTCTCTTGGTCTTTGCTTCCAGAATGCTGAAGGGAAATGTGAAATACAGGCATACACCATTCACAGGTGGTTTTGCTGTACCAGCCATCCTTGCACCATAGGACTGAAGCTGTGCCTGTCTGGGGTGTGTTTCTATCTTGGGTGTATCTGTATGAAGTGCAATTACCCTCTTGAATGCAGGATCGATATTCCTAAAATGGACTCAGGATCTGACTTAAAAGTTATCTAGAAATTATAAATCTATGTGTTTAGGTGTATCATTGGTGCATGATGTCTGAAGTCCAAAACAGCTGCAAAATTTGATGTTTTAAATTATCTCTGTTTATTTTTTGAGCTGTATCCCTAATGGGAGAATTTTCAATGCAGACATGGCAGCTAAGATTGCGTGTTGCTAATATTCTTGATTACTCTGCTTCTGTTACCAAGAAGACTGACAGCTAATACCTATTTCAGTAGTGATTTGTGTAATTTTGGTGTAATGTCTTTATGAATCAACTTATTTTGCAAAGCTAAAATTTGTCAGATAACAGTGGTTCTGATTTGCAATGGCTTCTTTTTAACTGATGTGCTTGTTTTTGTGGAAGCTGAAGGAGAACACTGTCAAGTTTGAAAATTAGGGGTATCAATCGTCTGCAGAAGCCCTTTCTGAAAAGCTGGTGGTTTGTTTTTTTTTTTTTCAATTGTTTATATTTCAGATATAAACCAAAACTAAAACATTGTGTGGTCTAGTATCAAACCCAAACTGATTATCTAAACAATTGTCTGTTGAATATTTTTGCATAAATGTAGCAATGGTTCCTACAACAACTTGCAAGGAAGTTGCAAGACACGCTATGCTTGATGACTACCTGGATTGAGGAAAGGAAAGATGTAATTTGATTTTGAGCTTAGTTTTCTGTGTAGAAATCCTCCTGAAAGATAAGTTGGTTTTCTGTTTTTCCTCTTCAATTTAACCATCCTATTGTAAGTCATAAATAAGATACAGTAAATGTTATAAATGTCTAAGTCACTAAGGATCTTAAATGTTATTGGCTTTGGCAAGAAATTTAATACGTGATCTTCTGCTACATTAATTTGTTTGTCTATTGGTGTATGATGATTTTACTTGTGTAACATGAAATAGTTTGTGTTATTTCTGTGAACCTAGGGTCAGTGCTTTAGCTTCAGATGTATGTAGCTGCTTTCAGTTTTCAGAAAAAAATCGTGGGATTACTGTGAGTTTGAGGCTAATGATTTCAAACATCCAAATTTGCAGCTGAATAATCTGGAATGGTGTAGTCCATCTTGTTTTCATGTTCTGGTTGTATTTTATATTTTTTAAGCGACATTCCAGTTTCAGCACTTTTCTTGTGTATTTATTTGATGTTATAGTCTTACAAACATATAACAAATCTACATAATATTAATAATTAAGTGCTCACTTAGTGAGATCTTTATGCATAACATCAGCTTTTGCAGCTCTCATGGTTTATTATCCTCAGGTTTAGTTGCACATCTCAGAAGGTTCAGAGGATTGGCAGCACTGTACAGCCAGAGTGCACAGAGTATCATTTTGTTTTCACTTGTACTTGTTATCTTGCCTGGCATTGTACCTGAGTGCCTGCCAAGGTCAATTAACTGTAGTGAAGTCCATAGTAGCAACTGACTTTGAACCTTCTCCTACTCCTACAATGACTTCTATTTTGATGAATATTGTCGTAATTTTGAACATAAATATCATATCAATTTGAAATTGGAGATATGTAGAAGATGGCCACTGCACACAGTAAACTGTGTGAAGTTCAGACCTTTCTATACCAAACACTGGAGTAGAACTGCCTGTTCTCTGCAAAAGGAATGATGAGTTTCAGCAAATACAGAATTACTTTCTGATTTTGTTCCTGCCCACAGAAGGGTTTGGAACTAGATGTTCTTTAAGGTCCTTTCCAACCCAAACCATTTTATGATTCTGTGATTTTCCTCAGTTCATGTCCTTTTTCATATGTGTTCCCACGTTTGAAACTGGAGTCTGAACTCTGACTCATTTTACTGGGTAGAGGATGATTGTCATCCTGGGGGTGCCTTGTGGCTTTATTTTCCCAATTTTTACTGAATGAAGAGCAGGGCTGTAAGAAGCAACAGTCTTTGAAAACAACTCAGACAAGATCCAGAGGATAAGAATGCAGAGATGGAAACAACAGCTTTTAAGCACACAAGAGGAGCTGGGTTGCTGCATGATGACTTCTACAAGCCAGCAATACAAAAACCTATATTCATACTTCCCTGTCTCTTCAATGGGTTACACACATCAGCATTATCTGAGTTAGCAGTTCTTACTAATGCTACCTAATATTGTGTGCACGTATGCAGAAATTCATACATTGATGTAGCTTGTAAGTGTTAAGAGTTGGACTTGATGATCCTTGTGGGTCCCTTCTGACTAAGAATGTTCTGTGATCCTGTGGTAATATTAAAATACTGTTTAGAATACGTATAAAAATACTGTTTAATATTTAAACTGTTTAGAAAATAGCTTTTTTCCCCCATGCATCAGGGTGCAGAAGGTATCTGTTTGGTCTTGTCCGGTCTAGTTTAGATGTTTTACCTTTCCTTCATTATTCTGTGTGAGTATGGAAATAAACTAATTACTTCAGTGAGCTAATTCTGACTAAATCCTGCGATGCAGAACAGCATGCGAAATTGCTTGTGCCCTTCTATTACTGAGACCTGCAAGAGAAAAGGGAAAAAAAAGAGCACATATATCATGGATTATATTTTGCTTCAGGCATTCTCTGACCTCCTGTATTATGATTTGGCAGTTACATAAAAAAATTAAAAGCTATTTGGATTCTTACCAAATACATTTCATAAAAATAGAAAATACAAGTAATTCATATTGTAGAATAGCTTTAGATGGATGATTATTCTGAAGATTTTAATAGTCCAATAAGAACCTAATCTAATTGCATGTTGAAATGAAGTTAAATATTTTCAAAATAGATTAGAGAAAGGGAATTGCATTTTGGAAGTGTGGTACAATACCCTTCTTTCTCATTGAGCACACACATTTAAAACCTATATAATTTTGACTAAACGAACACGTCCCAAAGGAAATAAATATAACCAAATGATGATGATGTCCATGTTACCCACTTAACAAGAGGATCACTGACCACAATGCAATGTCTTATCATGTAAGATATGTAGCTATGAGAGCCAGTTACCTCTTTGTTTCCCAGTTACGGCCTCTACAAGACATCTGATGGGGTCAAGGCAAGTCCTGATCAAGTTGAAAGAGCACCTAACTGTACCAAGGGCTCAGGGCTACATATGGGACAGTTGCATGAACATTGGTTTGTTTCTGTGAGCTCGCAGTGTGAGGCTGGAGTCAGTAAGGAAAATTATCCCAGAGTTCATTTTGTAGTTGATGGAGACTGCAAAGCAATTTGGTGCCTGTGAAGCAGACCCCAAAGGAGAGAGGGCTGCAAGAGCTGTCAGGGATTAGTCCCATCATCCCTTCAGATCCTAAATGAAGAAGACTGGAAGCAGCAATTCAGGTCAGAGCTTTTTGGTGACAAAGATACGTCTTAGATACAGCATCTGACTTAGAGATGGGTGTGACCTCCTTGATCTTGTCAGTTCTTTGGCAATTTTAGATCAGTACCGGAAGCCCACACTTCTGATCTTGGTGGGGGAACACACCCTGGCCACCCTTGGTGGCCATTCTGCATGTATCTATTTAAATCTATTATTTAAATATACTATTTGTATTAGGTAGTGAACTCTATAACTAAAAAAGGACTAAATGAGATGCTCTAAAGTAGAATGCAGAATTAGATGCTTTACAGCCACCAAGTATATTGCCCTTTCCACATATCTTTAAGTATAATCATAAATAAACATCAATGCCCATCAAGAACTGAGTTCTCCAAGATTTTATTTTAAATAGGGAAAAAAACTAAGCTTTTCTCCCATCTGAGTATAAGTACAGGCTGGTACAAGGCTGGGGGAGAAACTATGGAAAGAGTGAGTGCAATCTTACCCATGCTTTTGTATAACACTCTCCTGATCCTTTGCTTCTGATTTAATTTTGTGTTATTACACTTCGGATAGCATGTTGTAGTTTACGCAGTGGGAATAAAAACCTGTTTTGCTCTGTGGCTGAATAGGCCTAAGGGTGTGCTTTGACAAGGTGCTGAGAACAGCTGATCCACATACAGTGGGATGCAGGTATGGTCTCCTCCCCCTGCAGTGGAGCTGGTTTGATGCTTTCATGCTCATCGCTGGCTGAGCACCCAAAGTGCCATCAACACCACAGGACTTTTGATGAATAAATTTATGAACTCCTCTGATATCCATATTCCAAAGGTGCCATGAAAAGAATTGATGAAATGGAGTGTATGCATTTCAGGCAGGGAGATGAGAGGGCAGGAAGGGCGACTGGAATAGTTCTTTTCAGGTGCCCAAACTTTTGCATTAAAAAACTGGTAATTTAAAAAATCGACAACCCTGATGGATAGGTTAAATGCACTGTATTACCATGCTCTTTAAATACTAAGATAAGAAATAGCCTGTGCTCTATGCTTTATGCATACTTTTTCAAAATACTGCTTAGAGAGAAACATGTTTTTCTGAAAATTTACTTTTTGTTGTTGTTTGTTTTTCTTACCTCTATCCTGGAAAATAAAATGGGATCAAGAACACAGTTGACTTCCTTTTAATTTTTTTCTTTTTCCATTTTAGCAGTGTTCTAAGCTTTTGGTTATTAAAATGACAACTGTAGCCCAAGAACCTAGAGAAAAAAAAGAGGAAAATGGTGGGGGAGAAGAAAGAGGAAACTTTTCTTTGCTTTATGTGACCGAAGGAAAGATGCAACTTTCTACTTTTCAGTGGTTAACTGAAAGCTTTTCTGAAAGCTGCTTGTGTAGGATCTACCTTTTTCTTTAAAGTTACAAAAAATTAATATGAGGGAATGAGATGGAAGATTCAAACAGTATCTTCCAGACTGTGATTTTGTGCCTTCATCTAAATTTTGAGTTATGTATTTGTAAGGTTTATATTACTAAGAGGTTTTTATGTTTGTTTCAGTTAGGTCCTTTCTAAAAAAACCAGTAAAATAGATGAACTTTCCTGAGTTAGTAATATTTTTGGGAGGGTACCTTTCTGTATGCAAGTTGTATAATGAGAGTTGCTGGTGTCACCATGAAGGTACATTTTATCATCGATCTACACAAATTAAGAAATCCATTAACTTTACTGTGCTTTACTGATAGTCTATTACTTCTATTTGACATATACCAAAGGTATTGCAACAGGTGTATTAATGTAGCAAAATTATTTTATTAATACTAATTTTAAAAAAATGTTTTCATATGAGCTGTCAATGACTGTCATTAGTCTTAGTATTGAGATACTCTAGTGTCTGTATTACATATTAGTCCATTTTCATGTTTTGATTTACCTCTACAGAAGAATTAGTGATTAAATCTAATACATTTTATTAAGTAATAAGGAGTCAGAGTATGTCGGTGTAGAAAAAAATGCAACTTTTGTGGTTTCAGTTTTATTAAAGAAATAAGATACCACAGTTAGCCTACATGCACTTAAATTGTGTGTCATCAAAACTGTTTTTATTCTTTTCCCACGCCTTCATGAAGAACAAACTCATTTTGCCAAAATTTAAGGTTAAAAGTTCAGTTTGGGCTAGGTCTTTATTTGTTTTAATGGTGCATATCATCTTTGGCATTACTTGTGTTAGAAATTTGCTTCCTCCCTACTGCTGCAGGTAGTGAAAGAACTGCTTTAAAGGGCAGTTGTTTGCCTCCTGCCCAGCGTGTGTGCTGGTAGGAAACCTTGTACGTGCACTACTCAACACAGTAGTGTCTGCTTCAGCACTCAGCTGCTAGCCCCTTGCTGACTCTATTTTATTTCACAATTCAGAAGCACACATTTTTAGTAGGGCTTTCAGTGATGACCAAGATGTCTGTTCTGACGTAGGAGAGTCACCTGAGGAGACTGGTTTCTTTTGCTGAAGGAAGGACTTTGAATACAGCCACAGCATGTAAAACCAAAACTGCCAAGTGGCTGATGAACGCTCCTGCTCTCCAATGTTCAGCTTATTGGAAAGAGGGGTTGGGGAGGTATTTTCTTTGAAGAGGGAGAGAGAGGGAAAAAATTGGCCATGAGATTAAGGTTGATATTCTTTCTCGATCTCTTCTAACAAATGTTTTGGATGTCACAGTGGCCACGTATTTAGCAGAATTTCTGACTGCAGACCCAAGAAATGCGTTGCAAAACATCCACTGAGATATTTTAAAATTCTCTGGGGCTGGGGAGCAAAGCAATGGAAGTTCCCAGATACAGACAAAAGAGTCAGTTAATTCTAGGCTGAATCCATCATGAATGCAGAAGTAAAAGAAAGCAAATATATTCATATTCATGTGGAACTGGAAATGGTGTGGGATGAGCAGGATTTATTTTCTATGTAGTTTATCCTCTCTTTTTACATTTCATGGAAAAAGTTCCCCAGCACCTAACTGAGGCCAAGTACGACTTCAGATATTCTGTTAAGTTCATAATTAACTTTTATACCAGTGCAGATACCCAGTGTACAGATGTGTATTGTATACCCATAGTAGTGAAAAAATGGACTGTATATTCCCACATCTTATTAAATATGTACTAATTATAAATGCAGAAATTTTTACTTATAAATGAAAGTAGGGAAACCTGTTATTACCTAAACTATATACAAAAGTAAACCCACATTTTTTTTCAACAGATTGCTGAATTAATTAAGAGTATTCCATTTTGCAATTAGTACTCCTTCATGTCGTTCTCTAAAACTGACTAATTGAAGAAGAAATGCTGTACCCTGCAAGATATGTGATGTATCTCATGAACTCTGGCACTTACTGCTTCAAAGGTGCAGCCATATGTTATAAAAAGGAAAAGTTAATGCATTTAGACATGCTTGATTGCTGTTTTTGACATTTACATTGTCTTTCCTTTTGGGGCATGAAAATTCAGTGTTTTCCTTTAAATTTCCTTTAAGAAGGTGGAGAGGAGTAATGTTGAGGGCTGGCACACTTGAGAGAGCTGCAGAGCAGTTGTGAACACAGCAGCAATCAGTCTTGCATATTGCAATATCTAAGTGGGTAATGGTGATTAATGTTCAGTGGGATGCTGTGTGCTATAGAAATGATGCCTCTTCCATTCAATCTGTATGCAGATAAAGTCATGCAAAAGCTGTAAGAAAATCAGGACGATTTGCTTTGGCACAGCTGTGTTAGCACCAAGCTTTCTTACACGCAGGTTGTGTACTGCTTATGTGTTGGGGTTTTGAGGTTTTTTTGTATTTTTGGTTGTTTGGACTCTTGTTTTGCTCTTCTCTTTGCTGGAAAGCAACTGATACTGTGAAAAATAATTTTAATTTTTTTTTTTGTTTGTTTGGTATGTTGTGTGTGGGGATGTTGAATATGGAGTGGAGAGAGCTAGAAAACTGCTGCTACTGTGTGGGTTAATTCACAAGCAAAGTGTAACTTGGACACATTCAATGTTGACTCATTTGAAAGGAGGGAAGACTGTATGAATGGTCTATTGTTATAGCTTTTTCTAAAATACACCTGTATGCACCTGTTGCTCTCCAGTATAAAGGGTAACAGTCTCAAGTACACATGCAATCTGTCTAAAGTGCTTTAATGCACACGTGTAGCTGGAGGAATTAGTTGAAAGGAGACACAAATGGAATATCAAGTTTTTAGGAGAAATCTTTGCCCTCCTAGAAAGCAGATTTTATGTCTTATTTTGTTGAACACTGGAGTCTTTTTCTGTGAAGAGCTAAAGAAGCTGGGGCCAGCTGTGGAAGAAGCCAGGGGAAACTCAAAAACTTTTGCTTTGAACTACCAGTGTTTGAAATCATTCCCCTAACAGTGAATGTGGAACATAATGAACTGAAAACTGGCTAACTCGTGTTTTTGAAAATAGTAACAAAAAGAGTGTGTTGGGGAGGAGGGAGTGGTGTGTCCCAAGAAATATGCTACTGGGTAGTCTTGGCTGAGGGAGCTTGTTAGCACTAGTGTTGCAGAACATGAAGTCCCAGATGTGAATCAATAAGCTCTCCTTGTGCCGTCTGTGGCAGGCTGTTGTACCTGGGTGCCCTTGGTATCTCAGCACTCTGATTGCAATCAGACATGTGCTTCTGCACAGCAGACACAACTACCGCCGTTTTGGAATGAAGCACGTTGAACACTCTTATTTCATCTGCTATATGAAGCCCAAGGGGACCATTAGACCTTGTACTTTGGACTGCTTGCTGCAGGCTGTTTAAACAGGCTGTTCCCTGACTGTGTCCCCTAATGTGTGTGACTGACACCTGCCTGTTTCAGAAGAACATTTGTCTTCCACATTCTTGAGAGATGTCACAGTTCTTCTGCTGCTTTTACTGTTGTATTATAGATGAATGTGAATACCTTCTCTCCTTCCTTTATGCAAATTTGTCCGGCTTCAGTGTCAACTTTTGGGTCTTGTTGTCTTGTGCTGTGAGATACAAGAGCCTTTCCAGATCTTCTCTTATCTCTTTGCATTTGAGTCATATGCATCTGCCTTTTGTTGGTGAATCCAGTTATGGTGTGTAAGTCTCATGGACCAGCTCCATCTCTCTTTTTCGCTGGATGTGGTTTGTGGCTCTCCGCTGCGTCCATTGGAATATGGAGACACAAGCTAAACCACACATTTCAGCATTTATCTCAGCTATTCCCTCTGCAACTATGGGTCACTTTTTCCTATTGGTGCACTTACAGTCAGTGCTTGTGGGCTCCTTTTGAGGGGAGGCTCCTGTGGAGCTCCTATGCTGCTGCTACTGCCCACTGAAGGATTTTCTCCAGAACTGTCACATCTGTCAGACTTGAATTCACCATCTCCAGATGCATTAGCTTGTGTACATAACTTAATATTTCAGCCAACTGTTTAAAAACAGTGGTCAGCAGGATGAGGAAAGTGATTCTGCCCCTCCACTCTGCTCCACTGTGTCCAGCTCTGGGGTCCTCTGAACAGGAAAGACATGGACCTGTTGGAGCAAGTCAAGAGGATGGCCATGAAGATGATCACAGGCTGGAACACCTCTCCTATGAGGATGGTTTGAGAGAGTTGGGGTTATTCAGTGTGGAGAAGAGGCTCTGAGTTGGCCGTGTAGCAATCTTCAGTACATAATGAGGCCTACAAGAAAGCTGGAGAGAGACTTTTTACAAAGGTATGCAGCAATCAGGTGAAGGGGAATGGCTTTAAACTGAAGTAGGGTAGATCTAAAGTAGTAATAAGGAGGAAATTCTTTACAGTAAGTATGACGAGGCACTGGAACATGATGCTCAGGGAAGTTGCTGACTCCCCATCCCTGGAAGTGTTCAAGGCAAACTGGATGGGGCTTTGAGCTACCTGGTCTAGTGGAAGGGGGGTCTAGTGTCCCAGAGGGGTTGGAACTAGGTGATCTTTAAGGTCCCTTCCAACTCAAGCCATTCTATGATTCTATGACTATGTTTGAATGGCCAAAATCACTGAACAACATGGACTTATTATGCCTTGACCTTCTCATTTTTGCTTCTCCATCCATTGCTTTCTCATCCAAAAATTCACATCAGACCTTTGTACCCTTAGACCTGTGAGATACCTGTGCTTGAAATGCATTATGATATAACCCAGGAGTTGAAACTGTTCTTTTGTTTATTGTTCCATGGAACCCAATCAGTGCTTAATGAGTGAGATGGTAGTTCAACTGATTAATTCAGCTTTATTTTTTGATAGTGAATTCCTAAGTGAAACCAACCTGGAGATCACTACCTTTTGGTAAAGAAGTGGTTATTAGTCTGCTGGAATTTCATTTTCTTCTTGTATGCACACACCTACACATGCACACCTAAAGTTTTTTACAGATTCCAATGGTAATTTTTAGTCAGAATTTTCAAAGTTTTGACATTTATTATTTTTGCAAACAAAAAAACTCATGCTATTATAGAAGTGAAGGTTTTCCAAAATAACCCAACGTTTTGTCTGAAAGGCTTATGAAAATGAAAACTATTTCCAGGCGTATGTAATAGGAACAATATAATTAAAAATAAATGAGCCTATTCTTTTTATATTGGTTCAGCACAGTATATTTTTAGTTTTCTGTATTTCTTCTAAATACTTCACTGTTTCTCTCTTTAGAAAATGTCAACAACACTCTAATTAATTGTTCCACTGTGTAAAGAAGAATAGGCTTTTTATATATGAGCCACTCCAAACTGCTACTATATATTTACAGAAAATCAATGAGAAAAATCTAGCTAGAATATTGTCACTTCCCAAAGGTAGTAAAATTTAATTTTCACCAATCAAAGTGTCAACTTGATGAATGTATGTAAGACTATGTATATCAAACTTCAGAGTTCATTATAGTAATGTAAATTAGAGGGTAATCATTATGTTAATTACATGATGCCTAATAAAATAAGTTTGACTAACCTTTTCTGAATTTTTTTTAAACAGTAACCACTATAATTTGGCCTTATTTGAAAAAGTGATCACTTCCAGTATCTCCTGGCTTTTAGAATCATACTTACCTGTTCAGTGTTCTCTAAAGAGCACTTGAGAGGCTCAGCTCAAGCATTTGCCATTTCTGTGTCATCATCTCCTTTTCAGTAGATGAAAATCTTAATCCCTTCTAGATATTTCTCTGTAAAATGCACTCATATTGTGACTCTAGCTGCTTTGTCCTTTCCTGGCTTAAAATACTTGTTAATGAGTTTTTATTTTGGTTTTGTTTGTTGTTTTTTTTTTCTTCCAGAACTTGTGGAGTGTATAAAACATATACATTTTGTCCCTTAAAGCCTTTCAGTTCTCTGTGTAGTACTTTTCTTACTCACATGCATCTCTTTGCATGACGACTGAAAAGTTTTCTCCTAGGAGATGGGTGCCCTGGGCTCAGCACCCAAAACCAGGGAGAGGCAGGAGCTCTTTGCATCTGACATACCATCCATGTTGTCCTGTCCAAGCAGCTGTGATTTGGCCAGCACGGCTTTTGAATTTCATCTCTCTTATGGCCAGAGCCATCCTGGTGGGATGGGATGTAGGCCTTTCTCCTCCCAAAGTAGGGCTGGCTTTAGGTCAGACCAGGCTTCTCAGGGCTTGGACCAGTCAGAGCTTAGAACTGTCCAAGGATGGAGATGGCACAGCCTCTCAGGGTGACCTGCCTCACTATCATCACAGGAAAACAGTTTTTTAATATGTTGGGATGTGGTCTGACGTGTGCCATGCAGAGGGGGACAGTCCCTTATCTTGATCTCTGGGCTGTGCCCCTGTTTGTACCTCCCAGAAGCTGCAGGATGCCTTTGCTGCCAAAGCACAGTGCACACCATTGCCTCCTCCAGGTCATTGTTAAGGATATTAAGATGCACAGGTTTCAGGACTGTTCTCCACTTGGTGCTGGTCTCTGGGTAGGCTACAACCCACTCTAAGCCTGACCATCCAACCAGCTTCTTACCTGTCTGGTTATGCACCGGTCTTCTCTCTTTCTCTGCCTTCACTCTGGACATTGTATATATTCTTAATAGCAAACCACTTCCCCCACTCCCCTCACCCTCTCACCCTCATCTTTTTCTTTTTTTTCCAACAGAGATCCTGTACATGCAATGCAGAAAGAATGGGAGTGACATAGTAACCCAAGATTTACTCAGGGTTTTTGTATACTGTGGCTCCCATGCTTACCTGTCTCAAAACATGAACCATTAGTTGCTGTAAAGTAAGTAGGATAATAAAGTTCTTTTTGGGAGGACAGATCACTCTTCACTCTGAGGTCCTGCATGCTTAAGCTACTTGGGCTGTAATAGAGTTTAACAGCCTTTATCCACAAAGTGTGTTCTTTTAAGCAGATACCAGAAGACTTTACTGAATTGTACTTGGCCTTCCCTTTTCTTGTTATTTGCTACTGTACTCCTGTGTTTTATGCTGAGGAAATGGAGAAAGCTATGAAAGACTCTTAGATAGTATGAACTTACACATCAGCTTGAGGGAAATGCTGTAATTACTGTTTTTTGACAGTACAGACTGCAGTGTGATTTATGTGCTACTGACACATTATCTTTGAAAAGGTGAAGAAAGGATGGATTTGGTCCTGTTTCTGTCTTTAATGCCTGTTATGGTTACTGCATTAGTATTAAAAAATTGTAAATGGTCATGCTCCCATTTCACGATTTTAGTTTCTCATTTCTTGAGGAAATGACTGAATATAAAAACACTCTGTTTCCATTACAAGAAGTAATGTCAATAATTTGCTCAACTGTACAAGTCAGAAAATTTTTATTATGAAAACAAAGAGAAAGAAAAATCTAATTTTTTACAATGGTAAAGATTGAATAAGGGTTAGATTTACACAACGTCAAATAATTTTGTGAACTCATTGGCTGTGAGGATAGATGTTGGGAGCTGGACTTGCTCAGTTCAGGAGGAGAGGAGACTCTAAGAGGACCTTCCCACAGCCTGCCAGTACTGAAGTTATGAAAGCGGCAGAACTGAGCCTTTTGCTGATGCATGTACCTGGAGAACGAGAGATTATAGTCATAAACTGAAGAAGGGGCTGTTCGGTCTGGATTTAAGAAAGCTTTATTATGAGGATAATTAAGCAGTGAAGCAGGTTGCCCAGAGGCTATGCAGTTTCCATCCTTTGATGTGTTCAAAACTAAATGGAATAAAGCCCTGAGGAGAAACCTGGTCTGATCTTACCTTGACCAGCAGGTTGAACTAGAAACCTCCATATATCCCTTACAACCTAAATTACTCTCTGATTGGGATAAGAGTGTTCTTTATGCAAGATTCATAGGGGCCTGGCTATAAACTGCATGGACATTTGGCCTGAATCAGCTCTGCAGTTTGTGCAGACCAGTTCCTCCATAGCTTTTTGTCGTCTTTTCCTCCATGTTTAATAGATGCCATTTTCTACCAAACTGGGTCTAACTGGGTTCTGATTTTGATTCTGTCTCTCCAAAGGGTATTTTAGCTGAAACTCATTTGGTGCTGGAGATTAAAACTGCAGTTGCTGGTTTTATTCAGTTTTACCAAAGAAGGTAGACCTGTATGTAATTACTGGGCAGTGGAGTGAAGCAGCGTCTGGGTGGCCAGAGGATAAAAGCAGTTTCATGCTGGGCCTATTCTAAAACATTGCAAGAAAAGCTCAGGGTTTGATGGTTTCTGTGTGTTTGAGAAGCTCACATAGAGGGCATTTGGGACAGTCTGAACAGAAATGAAAGAGGTAAGGATTGATCTGGAGGTTGGAAGCTCCAGTGGGAAGGTCTCAGAGACCGGGAAGATGTTAGGAGCAGTGGGTGGAAGAGGACACCTGGTAGGAGCAGCTCTGGGATGGGGTGGATTGAGGAGAAGGCAGTCAGAGGTGCTGCAGGAGGAAAGGGCTCTAAACCACCATGGCTTGGGCCATGGGCATATGTTTCCACGGCATCTCTGTCTGGTGAGGATGTGGTGCATTTGCTGGAAATTCTGCTCCTCCCTACCCACTTTTTAAAAAGAAACCCCAGAACTATTTGACTGTTTTTACTTGAGGAAATACAGGATCTCTAGATGAGGAAATACAGCATCTCTAGATAGCAGGGTGCAAGCCTCAAAGATTGCAGGAAACCCTGCAACATTCAGTAGCTTAAAGTAGTACATTCAAACAAGCAGTACAGCTAAGTACATTAGGAATTAATTGAACTGAGTGAATTTGTGGAAGTGAATTATGCTGGGACCTGTGGCTGCTCAATATTGACAGTGATTTAGTTTCATAGACTTTAAATTGTTATGTAATGGTTAGCCTTGCCGTGTGATATATAGCTAAACCATTAGTCATTATTATAAGGGAGAATTTCACATTGAATGCTGCAGCAGTTCATTTGGTTCTCAGTTGGTATCAGTTGCTGTAAATTCAAAATTCACTTTGTGTGCTTTTTTTCATTGGTTTTACACAATGTGCATCTCTTTCTCCTTATTAACCATGTCACAGGCTACATTTTCACTTCTTTCTCATCTTCCTTCATTGGTAAGTACAGCTTTGTGCTCATTCACTCCTGCCGGTCTTTCTGCATGATTTTTCCCTTTTTATTATTCTTTCCAGTGTCTCGAGATATGACGGTAGCAAGAAATGTAGGTAAGTTTATCATCATTCAGAACAAAGAATTTGTTGACAAGAGAAAACAAATCCCAGATGCCCTCATTGTCTGTAAAAGTTGTAATTCTCAGGACTTTTATTGTAATGTTATCATTAATCTTTTGTTATTATTACTATTATTAATAATACATTATTCCACTGAGTTTTTGCCATGAGACAGCTTTTTTTTTAATCAAATTCTCATGCTGCTTTCTGTGTTGCAGGAGACACTTCTTGTTTTTACCTGTGTTGTTTTTATATCTGTTTTGGCTCATATTCTTAAAGGAAGTATTCTTTTACATCAGTGATACCTGTTAATTTTATTCCAAAATTATGTGCTTAGTGAATTATGGTACTTTTATCTTGATTTGAAGGAATAATCCTGTATTTTGACATTTTGAAAACCTGGGTCCTTGAAACACTTCTGTCTCATCTTGCAGAGCTGGCAGTTTATATATTGAATGCATCAGGGGTGGTGGGAAAAGTATGTTTTTGGGCAATTCCATAACTGGGACTCGGCGTTAATCCTGCTTTGGTGAGGCCAGTGTATTGAAGCTTTGGCCTGAATTAGGGTTTCATTATTTGCACTGTAATCAGTCTGTGTCCTCAGTGACTTTTTGAAGTTGACGTCTTTGCCCCATTGACTTTTGAATTGCTCCTGAATTGAGCGACATTGGGATATGACCCATGACAGGATGGGAATTTTCTAAGGCAAGGAGGACAGGAGATCCTCCCTGGGTTGGATGGTCACAGGTGACCAGCAGCACATTTTTTTTGGCTGGGTAGTTATTAGTGAAATACATAGGTTTGCATATGCATATGCTCTCAAGAAACCAAACTGCTTTAAACTGATATTAGACCTGAGAAATTTTATCTTTCCCCTAATGTGAAGCATTTCAAAACGGGAAATCAGATCTTCTCAATCAGGTCAAGATCATAGTGCCCTCTTCATGCTATAGTTTTGATTTTACTAGTACATAGAGTTTTATTTGGCTTATGGGTGGACACATTTCTTTTGAGCTATGTAAAAGCTTAGGCCCCGTTTTTTAATTTTTTTCTTTTTTTTTTTTTGGTAACTAATTTGTGAATTACTAGTTGCTCTTAGGAAAATATAAATGAGTTTTCAAGGAAAATTACTTATTCTAAGAGGGAACTACTTTGTGACCTTCTGTAGGTTCTTCAAAGTACATTCAGGTGAAGTTGGTATTGGCACAAACTTTCTGGTCAGACTAAAACAGATGTCATCATTTCAGCTGTCCTAGAAATAGGCATGGTTGTATTGCTCCAGTTAGCCTATGTAAATGCAATTATATATACTTCTGATAGTGAAGGCAGATCACAGCTCAGAGCACTGGAACAAAATAATTGCATAATTTGATGCTCGCTTTTTATTGTTTTTTCATTATTTGTGCTTGTGGTGGTGGGATTTGTCACACTAATTGTTCTTTCAGCAGTAAGCATGGCTTTAGTTGATGTTCGCAAAGTGTATCCAAATATTTTGAAGATTGTCAACCATTCTCTCATTTAGAATTACTGGTTTTTATTTTTAAACTACTTAAAGCAAGTTTACCAAATATTTTGTGTAATTTTTATTTTTTCTCATTCACAATCTTAGATTGAGTTTTCAGTATTCTGCAACAAGTTCATAATTAAGGAGAAAGGTTATTTTTCCCCTCTTGCGGAAAGTAAATGCCCAATTTGGTTTTTGGATGCTTAATTCACAGGTCTAATGAGCTAAATTTGTAGTAATAGGTCTCATTTGATGAAGCTTTCTGAGCACTATTTTATATATGTATAATAGTAATGACATGATGCTCCTAGGTTTGAGTCCCAGCTCATTAAGTGGATGCCTTGGAATCCTAGCTGGGCTATTAATTTTTAATGTATTTATACAGTATAAATGATTAATGTGTGCTCCTGCACTAGAGTCAAGATTTTGAAATGGGGAATAACAGATGACACAGCATGCTTTCAACTGTGAAAATGTTTCCCAGGGGAGCACTGAAACCTGAAAAATAGAAAGCAGACCAAAACCAAAGAGTTAAATTAAAGAAAATGCTTTAGGTTCTTGTCATTTGAAAACAGATAACAAATATTTTAACTTCCCATGAACGTTATAATATTATCTACAGATGTAGGAAAACCTAGGTATTTAATGTCTGGTCAGATAAGATACTTCAAAAAGTATCTTAAATGTAGTATAGGTGGGGTTGTTTATTTAGTCTTTGCATTCAAATGAATTTCAATGGGAATTTATGCAGGCGGCAGCAGGGGAGTTACTTTACCTGTAGTTCCCTTCTGGAAGTTATTTTAGCAGTAGTTCTTTGCTCCCACTGCCTTTGTGGAGACGCTGTTAGGTCTGTGCCAGTTGAGATGGTGCAGGGAAGCAGCAGTAAGAGCTGTCTCTGATAGAAGTTTGCTCTACTTGCAGGCTTCTGAGGCATGGACTACGAAATACGCACATGCACAGGGCCAGAAGCCAAAGGCTGAAAATAAAAGACACAACAAGGACTAGGATATGCTAGGGGATGGCTTGTGCCCTTCTGCCATTCATTTTCCACTGCTGATGGCGGTTTAAAGTCATTCAGTTCAGAGGTATGTGACGTGTATGACTAATGCAACATAAAACAAGGACAAGTTTGTTTGTTTCACGGTGCCATTACAATAAAGTGTCTTTCCCTTGCTTAGCCCTTCACCGTTGTGTATATTTTTACAAAATCACAGCATGAATTTTTACAAGTTGGGAGGCCTCACTTGATTGTACATCCTGTGGAACACTTGTTAGATGATATATTCTGAAGTACCACTGACACTAGATAAAACAAGCCCTGAAAACTACTCTTGCAGCTTATTGGGAAGTGCATCAACTTGTGATTTAAGAACAGCTTTCTATTAACAGTGATTTATTTGGCTGCTTTGTTGCTGCGGGAGGTATGTGCTCTGCTCTTACCATATTTGCTTGTAGAACATTTTTACTCTTTCAGCTTTCTTTAGTTCTAAGTCAACATGACAAAATATAGAATCTTATTAAAAAAATTTGAAACTCTCACACACTTAGAAAATACTGTCACTGGTTCTCTGAGATGCTTCTTGACACTGGTTAAACTAAGGAGCTTCCTCAGCAACATGCTTCTGGAGTGCTGCCTTGTACAGTGGAGCCTCTTTGAAGCCTTGAAGCTCTTGGAGCCAAGTGACCTAATCAGTAGTGTGTTACCTCCTAAAACTGGATTATATTGATTTTGTAAGAGGTTCATAACCTTGCTTTCCCTCATCAAGTCTTTCTTTCTTCTAAGGGTCTCTCAGGAGATGCATCTTCCTTCCTTTTCTGCTCAGGAGTAATTCCTCTTCTGCTTCTGTCTTCGGTGTACTTTCTGGGAGTCCCTGAATTGTGGCTGTAGCATAGAGTAGTTTTTTGCTCACAGATGTGCACAAATTTGTCTTATACTACTTCTGTACAAAATATGTGTACTCTAAATATGTGCCAAATACGTATCTGCTACTTTCGTATATTTCCTAAGATTGAACTTCAGGGAAGTTCACAGAATCACAGGGAAGATTGAGGCTGGAAGTGACCTCTGGAGGTCACCTTGTCCAACCCCCTTCTCAGGCAGGGCCATCTTAAAAATTTTTCTACTGTGAGAAGTTTAGCTTTTTTAAGGATTCTTTGAGATTTAGGCTCCAAGTTATTTATAAGATGTTGCCTCAGTGATACACAGGTGTATATTGACTGAATATATTGCTGGGACTGGCTGCTGTAGAAAATGAAAATGCAGTGTATAAATACTCCAGTGCAAGGAATAAATTTATTACAATTATTAAAAAAAATTCCACTGCATGTCAAGGAGAAGTCTTTTCCTGTGGTGTTTCTTGCAGTAGAAAACTTCACACGGACCTTTTAATTTGACCTATTGATATATAAGATTAACCTGTTTGAGACAGCTGTTTATGTCTCCACTTTCATTTCAGTTGCGAGAAGGAAAAGGCTGTGCAGCAGAGCCTGAGGAACCATCCTCTGGTGCACTGTGCATGGTCATTGTTTTTCAGTCAGCTTTTTAGCTGCACTGTGTGCCCCTGCTTTTTCTTGGATGTGCTGGAGGAAAGCTGTTTTTTCTGTGTGCAAGGAATGTAACAGCTTTCAGCTGGAGGTTCATTAATACGGATTTCTTTTTCAGTTGCAATATGAGTAAATATAAGTTTCTAGTACAAGTTCTTGGTAAGGATAGCAATCAGATGGAGGCTACCATATATATTCCTTTTTATCTGACACCTGGTGCAAGAATGAGAAGCAAGGTGTTGACGTTGGCATGTCAACTTGATATTCATGTGGGAAAAGTGTGTAGAACCTGCAAGAACTGGCTGCTGTGCACACAACCTCTGTCTGAAGATATTACTATAGATGTCATTTTGTGGTACTGCTTAATAGGAATATTCATAGAGATGACTGTATGTGCAAAAGAGAAGGAAAATACTAAGTGTCAGTGAGGTTTTACTGATTGCTTATTGTGCGGGGGTAGTATTGAATGCTATTTGATTAGCCAATTTAAAAACTAAATGGATAGTTCCAAGAAGAAATTAAGTGGTGCACAGATCAAGAAAATAAATGTTAATCCCCTACTGTAGGTGAGCTTTAAACAGCCTCTGCTCTTCTGAGTATTTGCACATTATATCTTAGTGCTAGACAAATGTTTTTGCTATTTTCCCTTCATTATTATTGTTTTGTGATTGGATTTTATAGCCTCTGACTTTGCTGACAGCTGTCTTTTAATTAATTCTCTCATGTCCATCATACATTACTTGAGTAGAGGATTCTCAGGTATTGTAGCCTTTCAAGACTATTGCTTGTTGCCCTCTTCTGGTATCCCCTACGGATGATAGAGATGCTGTACCTGTAGGAGGGTTTTAGGGGTATTTTTTACTTCTGAGAGAGATTTTGCTGTAACAATGCTGTTTTTATACTTCATGAACGATAGGCACAGTCAGAACATCAGTGTTAGTTTTGCTTCTTAACCTCTATGGATAGGAACCATTTCTGTGTTACAGATTTAATTCCCAGAGCTAATTAAACCTCATGAAACATGTTTTTCAAGCCTGGCAAAACTACTACAACTGAAGATAAAATTGTGTTGGCTGAGTGGCTTAGCTAAAACTTGTGAAGAATCTAGCATCTATGAGCACTTTGTCTTTTGTGGTTTGGGAGCAAATTTATTTCTGTTTTTCAAAAAAAGGGGCTGTAAGAAAGCAGTACGCATTTGGTGAATAACACGTATTCCCTGAGGTGGTGGAGTGGCAGTGCTTGACGAGAAAGACTATTCAAGTGTGGATCAGAGTCAATGCCTGAAGTCTTCCAGAGGTCTGAAAAATGACTCTATCATAAGCTTCTTGTCCCATTCAACTCCTATGGCTTTCCTTGTCAAAACAAGTCAGTTTGGAGTGTAAATGTTTAAGCTTTCATTCTCTTCATGAGACCCTTTTGAAGCATAAACAAGATTTTCATAATGTCCACTAGATATTTAATATTAATTTTGAAGCATATAGGGAGTTGATAATGCTTGCAGACTAGTTGCTTAAAAATAGTTGCACATCATCTGTGAAAAACACTAATAATTCATTTAGCTGAAAGCTCAATGCACATGATCCTTCAAAAGTGTCTAATGACTCAAGACCTTCTTTGAATTTTAACTGTGTTTTTTTTTCTTAACCAGATAAGGATCTTAGATAATATGTTCATCTTGCATAATTGCTTTATTGCAAGCAAAGTAATCCTGGGGGATGTTCTTTTCTTTTGTTACTTCAGCTTTCAATGTAATCTTCTTTCTGCCTCTATATTGAAAATAACATAGAGGACTGTTTTCTTATGACATTGACAAGACACAAGTTTATTTGGCCTAAAGAAAAATTCTTATTTGCTGATTCTGAGAAGGTGATATTAATTGCTGATGCATTCTTCCCTTATACATTCTTGTATTCAGTCAAAACTGAATATATTTTCAGAGGAGAACTGCAGAATCTTCTGTTCTTAAACTCAGACCAAAAAGCTGCTGAGCAACCTCAGTTCATCTCACTATTGAGCTTCTCTTTTTGCCTGTACTTTATTGTGCTCTCCAAGCTAGAAGGTTTAAGAGCACTTTGTCTGTCTTTGAAGCATCTCACTTAGCACTGGTTTTGATTCCTGTGTGCTTTGGTATGAGGTATGAGCATTAACTTTCATATTTAAACTGTGAGATTCATGAGTTGCTAATGTGGTCTTTGTAAAGTCCCTCTATAATAAGTGGAGAGAAGGTGGTAGCTCCTCTAAGAAAAAAAAAAGTGTTCTACCTTCCTTTACTTGTTTTCTCCTGGAAGAAACTTCAGTCTGTCCATTGAGAGTAGAGAAAACCTCATGAGATTACTTTCTTAAGGCTGGTTCTTTTGAATGTTTCCCAAAAAATTACTTAATAGTTAAATCAGATGTAAGAGAATACTTTGAATAGCACGATGCTGAATCAGTATGCTGAATGATTGTTGTGCTGTAAATGCAATGTACTTACTCCAAAAGAAGTTGCTTGTGTTAAACAACTACAACTTAGAAAAATATAATACATGAACAACCAACCTACCTTTCCTTACACAGCCTTCAACTACAATTAGACTAAAATCATCGCTGTAGAATAGGTTCTGTCAAAAGCAAAAAAAGGGAGTAACATTTTTCAATTCCCTCAAATATCATCATAATAGAATAATCAGTTGTAATCTGAGGAATTTAGATACAAAACTAGCATATTATAGCAAGTAGGAATCTATGCTGCAAAATTTTCTGATACTTTCTTGCTCTTTAATTTAAAAAAAAAATCAGTATGGTAGTTTAAGATGTTTTGAATTATCCATGTGGTCATATCAAAACAATTTAGACCATTGGCTTTTCATCATATAATTTCAATAATTACTGTTAGGTTGTTTTTTGGGTTTTTTTTAATCCCAATGTCTTTGCAGCCCAGAGTTGTATTTTCTATGTTATTATTTTTTCTTTTAGTTGCTGTCCTATATAAAACTGTATATCATTGCCAATGTATCCCAAGTTCTGCACCTCAAGCAAAACAGAAGCTGAGAAATTTGTGTACTTCAGGGGGGTTTTGTATAGCATTTAATTAATAAGGAAAGTGTGTATAATGAAGCATTGCATTAATTTGGCATAATTGCATTCCTCAGTGGTGAGGCACCTGGAGATCATCTGAAGCACCCATTAATGAAAATTTCATAAGTCTAGAAATTAGGAAGTTTTTACCTTTGCTTTAACTTACATTAGAACCAGAAAAAAAGTTAAGCTGTCCCAAAATAAATTAGATCTTGTTGATACAAGAGAATAGCATCAACAAGTATGTCGAGTGAAAGTTTCCCAGGGAAAAATACTTTTATTCATATTCTTTTAATTGTGTTTGAAAGGCCTAAACTTCTTGAAATAGTCTTGCCATGATGAGTTATTTCACAGAGTATAGACAATGTAAACAATATCTTTATTAAAGAGCTTATAGCATGGGGTTTTTTACATTTTATCATGAAAATAGTAATGCATATATCGTGGGGAAGTTTATTAATTTGTATGCGTAAGTTCTTCTGGATTGTGAATGATGAATGCATTGTGCCATGGATGAAGAGACATATGAATTTGCACTGTATAAGTCAGTTTGTTTCTGGCAGATATTTTTCCCTTATCCCACTGCAATCCCATTATCTCATTCTCCCCCCCTCCCCCAGATCATGGAGGACTGAGTGGGTGTAATATTGTAAACAAGTGGGTTTTTTTGGAAGAACTTGATTTTAATTCAGGTTTTGTAAGATAGTGGATAGAAGCCATGAAAGTATTATATTTCTTCTTTTTTCCCAAAATCTAATGTGTTACAACTTAGTTTTCAAATTGAAGTAACAGCCTAAGTTGTGTATGCTGTGCAGTACATACCTAATCTCTCTTCTCTCCACTGCTCTGAGCTGGCTAATGAATAAATTACTCTTCATCCCCATAATTTTGAAGTATGCTGGGAATTAATATCTAGCAATAGGTAATCACATTTCATTCAAAGCTAATGTGCCAGATGACTTAATGTTTGGGGATTTAGTTGTTGTTGTTTTTCTGATGTCAGAGCCAAAGATGGACATGAAGTGCGGTGGTTTTGCGTGGTAGAAGTTGCAACTCTCCATCAGCCTCAGCTGCTTTGGTCTGCCTTGGCTCAGGCTCCTTTCTCTGTAGCAGCAGTGTACAATAAACAACAGTCTCTAGGCATGAGACTGTTGTTTTGTTTGGGCTTTGTATTCCTTCTTTTTTTTTAATTTAAAATATTTAACATGATATGATAGTTTTTGCATAGAACATTTTTGTCTGATTTCTTTGAGCAGCTTCAATATGGCAAATATGCAACATGGTACATTTGAGTAAAAAGGTAACGAAGGGCAACATCAGAATAAAGAATATTTTTGATAAAAAAAGAAATCTAAAAATGCTTGAGATTTAGCTAAAGGATGCTGCACTGTCTCATTTAACAGAGTGGTTGGTTTATTTTCATGCGCATTATATTGATTTGTTCAAATGTAGTGAAAAATAGGGAAGAACAGGTGCAGACAAGCATAAGGTCTATTATATGATCATTTGATTGTTAACAGTAATTTTAGAGCAGAAATTGATAACTAATGCAGGAATAATATGAAAGCTTTCCGATGAGTTGACAAATGTTGTTTCTGCAAAATAATAAGAGTAAACTTACGCTTTTTGTCCAGATGCACTAATACTGTCAAAATCATCTTTCTTGAAAATATTACTGTACTTAGAATATGAAATGATATTAGAAAAAGTGACTGGAAATTCACAAGCTCGTATATGTTTCTGTATAATGGGTAGTGTTTGTGTACTGATATTAAGGGCTCAATTATGCTATATAATAAAATTCAAAGTCACTTGGCAAATCAGTTGGCTTCCAACTGATTTGCTTTAAACAAGGTGGAGTTTAAGCCAGTGGGTTTGTCGAATTTCCATGCAGAAACTAATTCAGAAAGATTTGGGTTTGCATGGCAGATCTGGAGAGTTTGGAAAAAGTCTGACATGAATGTTTGGATGAGCATTTTCTGGTGGCATCAGAAGGGCATGGGCAAGGTCTATTCTGTACTTCAAAAAAAGCAGACTGTTGGTAGCCCTTGGATAAGGTTTAGCAATTGTGAGGACAAGTAATCTTGGGATTTTTCGCTGCAGCCTCTAAAGTTGGATTGTAGATTATATGGAAGGAAAAATATATAATCTATGAGTATGGTGTTTATATTTGCAGCCGTTCTGTAACTCTGCACCTAGAAGAAGGAAGAATCTGAACTGATGTATCAGTGGTGTTGCTTATTGAGATTTATGATGTATACATATTTTGATATTTGAAAGCTCATTGAACTAGGATTTTCTTCCTGTTTCACCATCATATCCTCTCTATACATTCTTTCTTTGAGGATTTTCTTAGCAAAGACTAGTCAAGCCTATTTCTTTCTGGCAGCATATTGTAACTTCAAATGGTCTTCCATTTTTCTCCTTTATTCCCTTTTGACTGGTCCATATTCTAATTGGGAAATTACCATCTTTCCTTCTCTTCACTGTTTTTTTCATGCTTCCCCTGGAGCCAACTGCTAATTCTGGGAGCTTCACAATTCTTCAGATGTGCAGTTGTTAAATTTTAACTCAGATTAGATCTAAAGCAAAGACTGGCCTATTTTCCATAGATCCATGCTGTCCTACCTTAAGAATGTCTTAAATCATCTTATCTTCTTTTTGTTTAAGCTGTCATGGATCTCATGGTAAAGTTTGTGAACTACTTTGATCTTTTAATTTGACTCCTTGTCCAGCTAAAAAATTTGCACTCATTGATTTCTTAATTTAGCCTGTATTTTCTGTTTTACCTATTTTTTTTTAATTACTTCCAGTTTGATTTTATGTCTTGAAGTGATTCCCTAATTACCTGTTTTATAATAGTAAAAATGTGTCCCGCATTTTTCAGTTTAATTCTTCTAGTGATCCTATCTAGCCATCGACCCTCATTGCACTGTTTTCTCAGTAGATAGAGATCTGCCATCAGAAGTTTATTCAGGAATGCATTTGTACTTTAAATTAAAAAGAAGAGGGGAGGGGGAAGCTATGGGGCTCACTTAAATCTATCTCCTTTCAGTTTTCGTTTTAAACATAAGAAAGTATCTGGTAGGATGCAAAATAATAAGGTGCCTTAGAACTTGTGCAGTTCTTATAAGTGCTTATTTTGTTATGTTTTGCTTATTTTATCTGAGATGCGTCTATCTGCCAAAGTTCACCACACTTGCCACCCTCAACTCCTATGGAAGATGTTGGGCGTGCATTATAAGTCAACTTATTTTATTATGCGAAGGGGTTTTGTAATTTCTCTTTCACTGTCTATGTCTCATTTCTTTCATTGATGCCACTATAGCAAGTTTAGCCCCAGCTAAACCAAATAAATCCTGTTGTCTGATAAAAAGTGAAATGAGGAATGTGGTGCCTGAAGGAATATTTCAGCTTGTCATTCCTTTCCAAGGAAAAATGTCTCCTTGCTTTACTACTACTCTGAGAAAAGAGAAGATTACAGAATGCCTAAGATTAATATGTCTTCTGGTGCATCATCCAACCGTTTCCCTTAGAAATGAAAAATTTGCTGATGATATTTTGTGCTTGCACTGCTTCTTTTCTGTGCAGCATCTCTGCATGACTTCATGCAGCTCAAGGCAGCAGCTGAATATGGGGCTGCAGAATGGTGCTGGGGGGGATTGATGCATCTTAGATGTGCTTTCATCTTTCAGATGAAAGATGAGTTTTGGAAGAGAAAGCTTTAAAAATCTCAATTAGAAAAGTATATATCTGTTTAGAGAAAAATGAAGACTATCCGAAGTGCTTTTATAATAAAGCAGCTGCCTTTTTTAAGTAATCGATAGAGAATTGATTTAAGGACTTCAATCCTGTACCTTTTTGGAAAGTAATATAGTAATTCTGCTCTATTTGATATGGCCTGGTACTGTTTAAATTGGACTTCTGATCTTCTACCCAGTAAACTGACAGATGAAAGCGCCAAAAGACATATCTGCAAGTATAAGTGTTTCATCCAGTATGAGACAAATTATCCTTATCTCAAGGTAGATTATAGGAGAGAAAATTACAAATGCAATACTGTACTTCAGTACCCTTTTATTTGTGGAAATATCTCTGTGGGCAGTCAGGGAAGAAGTTTGTGCTCCACAGGGGGTGTTTTTGTTTTCTTTGTGTATGTTTATTTGTTTTAATGCAGAATTGAAATATTTGCATCTAGTTATTTGCTTTCTGCCCCTAAACAGTACATGTCCAGGCCATGCCCTGTTGTGATCCCTACACCTCTCATGGCTTGCCAGTAGATTTAACAGGCTACTGGTGTGTGACCATCATGAAGGGTGACTATCACTGTTGGTGACACTCTGCTGTCACCAAGCCCTTTTGCTAGATGTAAATAAAGTGCATTCTTCAGCTTCAAGGAGCTTTTAAAACTGCACAAGTAGAAATCTCAGAAATATGACTGAGTTCAAGAAGCATTTCGACAACACTCTCAGGAACATGGTGTGATTCTTGGGGTGCTCTATGTAAGGCCAGGAGTTGGACTTGATGATTCTCATGGGTCCCTTCCAACTCAGCATATTCTATGATGCTATGACTGGGTGGCCTCTATAAAGGAGGCCACCTTATACTTCGTCCTTGTGGGATGCAAGTATCATTTGTTGCTCTTTATTGCCAAGCAGGATTAAAAAGTGGTTAATAATCTGTTCCAATAGATCACACAATTTCAGGGTATTAAGAAAATTAACCCTGAAAGAATGACACTTAGCAACAATGGAAATAAATTAAAGAATAATCTTTCCTGGTACTTTTAAAATCAGTAGCTTCAGGCTTTTTCTTGAGATTCCTCTGTATCCAAGCCGTGACTCCTGATCCTGCATCATGGGGCTTGCTTGTGTCCGTGCTCCAGGGATTGTCAGTGGCACTTTGTGTCAGGGAACTGGTTCATTGGACAGATTCTCACCTGACAGCTCCTCGCCTGGCCAGTCGGTGCCTGCTCCCAGGATTTTGTTGCATTTGGGAGTGAAATCATAACCCTTATGATAATGCTTTGAAAAATGGATCTAGGTGTCTCACAATCATGAGACACAAAATAACATGCCTTTTCATAACAGGGACCCTGACTGAGCTTGGAGTTTCCCAGATTTTGGATTAGTTTTCTTGGATTTTGCTTTACGTCCCTTCCTATATAAGTGGAGGGATAAAGGATACACCTGTGTATTCTCCCCACCTCTTTCTTTCTCTCTAATTAGCTTTGGTCCAGTGATTTTAAACAGATTACCCAAGTTGGTGCTGGGAAGCAGGAAGACATTTCTAATGTGTTGAATTCAGTGAAGGTGTAAATTGGATATTTTTATGGCAGAAGCTGTTTTCCTGCATTTTCCTATGCTAATAGAGGGTTTAGTTTCCCTTTTCTGCTCAGTGTTTCCAGGTAAATGAGTTAAAAACATTTTAACTGGGATAGTCTTGGTAGGTGCAGTGTATGCTCTGACAGCTGATAATATTCAGTTTTTTGCTTAAAGATATACGGGATGAAATGTGGCCCAGTGATACAACCAATGGCATACTTAGAACGAGCATTGGGATTTCACCCTACTGACCTTTTTAGGACTCGAGCTGGTTGTTATGATCCCAAAGCAGTTGATTTCCATTCCTGGAATTTGCTTTGCTTATGCATCTCACGTGTTTACTTACAAGGTAAAAAAACCTACTGACTCAATATGTTATAATAAAAAGTGAGGACAATTATCCTTGTTATCTGCCTACCTTGCAATCGTTTTTGCCCTGTTTTACTTGTTTCTCAATTACAGATTAGACTGGTGCTTCGTAGATGAGTACTTAGACTAAATAATCAATAGCCTTATCCAGCTGAACATAACTAGGAGGTGAGAGGGGTGTGGTGTGCGAGTGAATTGAGTGGAGCAGTGGAGAAGGATGATGGATGGTGTCCACAGAATACTCTGCAAGGAAGTAGAGCATGGTGAAAGGAATGCACGCCTGGTTCCTGCTGTGTGAGGAGTCAGTAGAAGAGATTAGGAGTCAAACGTGATTAGTGTGGCAAAAGGGGAGAAATTGCTTTAAATAAAACCAACTGAGAACATTATCAAATAATCCAAGATTGCAGTAGGAAAAAGAGCTTCATAAAGCACATAAACAGAGCAAGACTGTGCCTGCAGGCATTTGCTTGTATTTAGTGGAAGTGTTTAGCTCCAGTGCCTTGGGCAGTGTTAGGGAAAGAGTTGTGCCTTGGAACTAATCTGCCTTTTCCCTGCTCATCGCCCTTTGCTACTGCCTCTCAAGGGAAGGGGCTACACTTCCCCACAGAGAGAGGAGTGGTGTGGAGGTTGCCCTTGCTCCCTGGCTCGCTGCTTCTGCTGACCACTTTGCAGGTCTCAAAGTCATCTGTTTGTGAGGAGGGAAGGAGCACTGAGCTGGATGGCTCTTCAAAGCTCATGGTAGTCAAGCTACAGGGTGGGGGAGGGAGAGGGAAGTTGGGCACGAGAGCCAAGAAATATATTCAAGGATCATTGTGTTATGCATCTGTGCAACTGCAAATTGTTTTGTGCACTGAGCGAGTAACGAAAGATGTAGGGGGGTGGCAAGGGAAATTTGGTGTCAGACTAAGTTTGTATTGTTTGAATGCAGAAAATGTTTTATGTTTTATGACTCCATGTGCAGCAAAGCACATAAACCAAATATGCCAGTAAACTGAGAAGCGCCTTCTTCCTCAATAGAGAGGAAATATTAATGAACATACAAGTGGTGCTCAGAGACGCTCAGAAGAAAATATAAGAGGAAGTAGAGCAGTTATAAAAAGCGAACTCTGGAAGAGTGTGATGGCTGCCTTCTCAGAGGTTTTTGGTGGGGGGAAGGTGGAGGAAAATGCAACAGCAGCAACGACAAAGGAAAATCATAACAGGGTTTTATAAACTCGTCAGAAATTGGGAGATGAGACTGAAGGGAAGTGAGCAGCATCCTCTTAACAGATAAAAGGCAACGTGCAGTAACAAGCAATATGGAGGTCTGATCTCTTTGCTGGTGACATTTTTGTGATTGATTTAGGGCAGTCCCTATGCGCAAGCTGTATGGGACTGTAGGTCTAACTACAGCATCTTACCACAGGGAGGCAGGCCCTGAGGGCTGGCAGCAAGGGAACAGTTTTTGCCATGGGAAAGACAGCTCAAAACTTACTAATGGGACTCAGGGCCAGATGTCAAGGACAGCAAACATTTCAGCTTGGCATTTCCTCCTGCTTATGGCCAAATGCCTAATGCACAAGTCTTTAACAGAAAATGATGAGCCAGAGAGCAGAGCTGGCTGTGAGGCATTTTAGGGTTTAATTTAATTTAAACCCAGTGCTGCCAAATGCAAACTCGTGTTTGTCTTTTGTGTGGGGGAACATTCTTGCCACTGACATGAAGCTCTTTCACTTTCAGAGCAAGGCTGAAACTTCCCACTTATGCCTCACAGGGCTTCTTTCCCACTCTGAGATGGGGCTCAGAGCCGTCTGAGTGTCTCCCATGACTCTTGTCACCTCACAGGGCTTGTGGCAGGGGAGCCTTTGCTCATCCTGCTGAAGGAGGAGGGGAGAGGTTTGAAGGAAAGTCATGGCGTGTGCTACCCTGGAGGCAGGCTGTTGGGAGCCTCAGAAGGACACAGCCGAAGGAAGGCTGTCAACAGCTGTGCCGTGTTTCTCTGTGGCAGGCGGTGGCCAGGGCACAGAGGAATGACAGCACAGAGGAATGACAGCCATTACAAACTATCAGCAAAAAAGTGTGTTCTGAGCACTGAGTTACTTCTTTGAGGTGTAGCTCTGCAGCCATTACAAACTATCAGCAAAAAAGTGTGTTCTGAGCACTGAGTTACTTCTTTGAGGTGTGATTGCAAAGGTTACCTGTTTCAGAATGGTGATGCTTTTTGTCTCCTTGACTCTTTGGGTCAGCATTTTCTCTTGATGGAACAATGGGGTGTCACAGTGACACAAATAAACAGAGCCCAACTACAAAAGTCATTTCTGCTTAAATGAAGGACTCTCATGTCACTTATATTTTAGCAATTTAATTGTACAGTCATTGCAAACTATATCTTTTAGAAATCCTTCGTTATTACCAGGGAGATTGACTGGCATACAATATAAAAATAATGTCTGAATCTGAAAAAGAAGTTATTCTAGATGTCAAATTTTGAGATCTAAGTTTTAAACTGAGGGTGGATCATACCAAGTTGCCATCCCATGCTGCAAGAGCTGATCTGCTTTGCTCTTTGAATCCTGTTGTCTGTAGTTGATCCAGAAAGTAGAAACTTATTAGTGTCTGCTTTGGAGTCTGAAAAGAAATCAAAGTGTTGCTTTGAATAGGAACCAAAGGGAGCAACTGTAAGATGTATGCTACAGGGGAATGAAGGAGAGTCCATGGAGATTTGCAAGAGAAGTAGACAGGAATAGTTTCTTTAAAAAGTTACACTTTAAAGGGTAAGATAGAGAAAATATCACAACTTAAGAGGGGCAGGGATCTTGCTTGAATTTCAAAGTAGCTTGTATTTTGCCACTGTATACTAGAGAAGGCCGATGTATAACACTAGCAAGGATTCTGGAAGCAAGGTACTCAGTTACACAGTGGCTCTTTATATGTGTTGGAAGAAGTAGAGCCTTTGGAAACATGTAAAAAGAAGAGATTACGCAGACTTATTAATATGACTTATTCTTCCTTCAGTTTTATTCTGTCTTTATATTTTTCTATTGCCATGTAAGTGATGCAGTATTTGGACTTTTGTGTATACTTTAAATTGTATGTCATATCTAAAATTGTTGCTAAGCCCCTTGCAGCTTTAAGGAAAAGGAGCAGCATATTTCATTTTCTGTTCCTCCGTAAACAAATTGCGGAAGGTTTTTTTTTTATAGTTTGTGATTTGGGGCAGGTGAAGTAGATTTTTAAAAAATGTGGTTAAGGATAAATATGGAAGGACAATTAATGATCTGTCAGATCTCTCATTAATAAATGTCTAAGAAGAAAAGTAAGTCTGTCCCAGACAAATCAGGACAATAGGACTTGTATGAAAGTTATTATGCAATATCTCTTCTGCCTTGGCATTTCATAGTTAAAAATTTTCATTCCCTTCTTTGAGCCCAGGAAACTTTTTTTAATAACAGAATGTAAGTTATCATAAAAAAGCAAGATTTCAGGAAGTTTTATTAGTAGACAAAATAATGAAACTTTTAATAAAATCAGAGGTCCCAATTCTAAAATAACAAAATTGAGAAGAAGAAAAAAAAGCTACAAGATGAAATAGAGCATGGTGGGAAAACAAAGTACTTTGCAAGATGTGTGTTTGTAATGCTTCATGCATACATTGCATGTGTGTATATATTATATATTTGCATGTCTCCTTTTTCTCCTTTTTACTTGTAGCTAGATATGCTGCTCCTCAGTTGATCATAAAATGTGTAAAGAATTTAAACTGATTGTGCAAATGTAGTATTTGATAGAAAAAGAGGTAAATAAATCATGCTTATGTATTTTGGCAGGAGTATAATGTCACAGTATCCTGTCCTGTAAACTTATAGGCATCAAAATGTCGGTATTAATGCCACAGTCAGTCACAAAGACCAGTTTAAGAAAGATTGCTCACTGCCTACTTGGATTTCAAATATGCCTACATGTCTGCCTGCTCTGACAGAGCTGATGAAAGGAAAAAACTTCCTTGTGGTGACTTTTAAGAAAACAAGTTTATTTTCTAAACTTTCTGTTAAATGTTTACATTTGGGGGCTGGGGGCAGGAAGTATATCCTCACAGATATATGTCCGTTTACCTGTTAAGAAATGAGCATCCTTTTTATACAGTAAGTAAACCAACTTGTCTTCAGGGCTCTAAATCAACTATATTTCACCCAGCAGCAAAGTTAAGGCTGTTACAGTCCAAGTTGGCAGACTGTAAATATTTACCATCCAAACCACCCTGTATTGTTTCTTTGTGCTGTCAGCTCTGTGGAGCTAATTTTATGCTGGGTGAAATGCTAATGTAGATGGCAACATTTCTGGGCATGTGCTGCACTCCAGTGCCTGCCATCTGCACACATACCTGTCAAGAGCTTCAGAAACTTGGCTGCTGGGGAAAATGAGGAGACCAGTTGTGTGCCATGGAGTTCAGCAGCTCCACTGAGTTAAGTACTAGGGTTTGTTGTTGATCATACTCCTGGGATAAAAACCTGACCCCACTGAAGTTAGTAGTAAAAGTTCCACCACATTAGACGGGATTAGAATTTCCATCTATCTTCAGTAATAGTGTTGTAAAGCCATAGCCCCCATGTGTAAGTACTGCCCTCCAAAGTGAATTTTTAAAACCAGCATATTGTAATTTGAGAACAAAATATTATTCTCTTATTTAAATTATAAATTAGAATAACAACTTTAATTTCAAAGAGCTAGGCATATCTAAATCTATTATTTTGTTGGGGTTGGTGATAAATGGAAGATTTAAATGTCTAAAGGTATGACCTTTAAAATAAAATTATCTAAATAATCCATCAACAGTGTACTTGTTGGCATATTAATGTACTTTATTAATGGGTTACTCAGTCTAAAGTTACTTAAACTTAATAACATGTTTATAAAACCTGAACCTGTGCTGTTTTGAACTTATATTTATCTTTGTAAATCATTTCAGTGAGGTTTCTAAGGATATTGAAGCATCTAAAGGTTCAAGTGGCCTCCAATAGAAATATAGAAAATGGCACAGTGAATAGCTCCTGTTACCAGGCACTTTTTTGACTGTTTTATAAATAACTAGACCCTTAAGAACACATGTAGCATTTCTGAATGTCTTTACGGAAAGTAAGCTGTCAAGTTCTGGCTCTGTGCTTCAGAAAATGGGTGGGAGAATTAATACATAGAAGACATAAAAATAGCTCTGTGAAGTATAATGGAGTGGTGGGTGATAAAATCAGCCTGCTGACCTGTTGCTTGGGCTAAAGCTTGCCAGCAAAAGTTGTTCTTCGTGGGAAAGCAACACTTAGTACCCATCCCAAGTAGGCTCTGGCATCCTCCTGGACTGCTCCATGGGGTATGGGGCTCTGCGACTGCCTAGGTGGCTGAGAATCCTGAGGCTGACTACTGGTCTAGTAGTGCATCCCTGTGCCCAAAGCAGCAGAGAGCTCAGTGTCTGCCAGGTCCCTTTGCATTTATCTTACCACCAGCCAAGTCTTTATGCTAGCAGAAAAGGCTTACTTTATCCTGTCAAGGAAAAAATCTATTTCTAAACAAATTTGCAGATATGGAGGCAGGAGCACAAAGTTAACAGCTGTGTGACTCTCAAAAACAAACTTGGCAAGGGTTTTCTCGGTTGCTTCTGACTGCAGTCACTGTCTCAAGTAAGATATGTTTGTGCAAGACAAAAATGAAAGGATTGCAAGAATGATCTGCTATCTAATGGCTTCTGTAAAAGACGAGATTAAGTAATTTAATAATCACAGCTGGGAGAAAAGTTGGTTTGAAATGCTAGTTACTTCTTCCCTAGATTTAGATGCTCCCCCCTGTAAGGGACATGACAAGAAAGGAGGGCTCAAGCCAATCTGGGTCTTACCATCAGTGCCCATTCTTAAGGTCATTTTTCCATCTTCCCTTGCTGAAATAAGCCCCTGTGACCTCCCCTGGTCACCCTAACCTTCCTCTAGCCTGACATACACTTTCTTGTCCTTCTTCTGTCAGGGCTTCACCCTTTGCTCTGTGGCACAGGGCAGCAAGAGAAAAGCCATTTTGTTTACTCCTTCTTTGCAAATCTTCCTGGGTTTTGTGTTCATCATATTTCTTAAAGTGAAGGGTAACATACTAATTAATTTTTTTTTCTTTTTCTTTCTTTCAACTCAGGAAGATGACATATTGTTTTATTGTGCAAATCACACATTCTTGTTGAATAATTTTTAAACTTAAAGCTCACTTGTTCCAGAATACCTCTTGTGCTGAGACCATCTCATGAAAGCCTGACATGATACACCTGTTGGTGAGGTTGGGGCTAGTTCAATTGAACAGTGTCCCTGGCATTTCCAGTTGGTATGGAGGGACCTAGTTTACATACTATGTTATGAAATTACTGAGAAACAATACAATAGTAGCTGAAACAATGCACGAATCATCCCTTAAATGGATAAAACCTACACGTGTGGCACTTTTTTAACAGTAAAAAGGAAATAAAATGAAAGGTGGAGCTGGCAAGGTGACTCCAAGATTTGCAATAGGAGTTTTTGCACCGAAAACATGGAAGTTTATCTCAGAATTGTGTTGACTATTAAACTCTTGTGTTTCTCTGTGCTCTCGCACACATTTTCCTCTATTGATCCTGTGCCTCATTTAATTCCTCTTAGCAGTGCAATTAATAGCAAGCTCTAAGAACTGCCAATGTAGCAAATACATAATTTCAAAGAGCTGAATTCTATCTAAATATGTGTGTAAGTGTGCTTCGTGGTTGGAACATGCATTTACAATCTGCAGATTCATCAGTATTGCTGTAGGAAAACAGGCAGAAGCACTGTAACCTTTGTGTCAGAGAACAGTATTAAGCCTGTGTAAGTCCCAGAGTCCCTCCAGTTTTCTGACTGCAGGGAAACTTTCATTTTCGGCTGCAAGAGCTTTAGGAAGCTGCTTGTCAGTGGCTGTAAGTAGGTTAGCTGAACTGGCTGTACCTCTGTCTGTATCATTTCCCTTAGCTGTCACCTGCAGAGAGCTGGGAGAGTTTTTATGGGACTTTCTAGTAGCTGTCACAGTGGCGGTGCAGTTGCAGCTTGCCAGGATATATGCAAACGCACGTACCCAAATTCCTACCAGAGTATATAACCAAGGACTGATGAAAATTGAAGGAGAAAAGATTTGGGTTATGGTTTTGGTGGGGTTTTCTTTTTGTGTGTGTGTCATTTTGTTTCTAAGAACCTGTTATTACAAGAAATTTATGAGTCCATTTACCTAGACACATAACTAAATGAATTAATATCAGAAGATATTAGGGATTTAGATAGCTGGAGTCTTAGTAGTTCAAGAGCCTTTTATGCATTGCAAAAAGATCTCACAGTTAAATTTTGTCTTCTGGTCATAAAAGTACTATTTGCCTGCAGAGTGTTTTTCAGGTGATAAATTAAAGAAAAAAAATGCATTTTGCATTATGTTTTTGTTTCCAGATTTTATCTTTAAAAATTGCTGGGTTAGGAAATACTGATAGAGGAAGACCAAGGATATAGACCAAAAAACAGCAAAGAATAGAATAAGTAAATTTGTGTCTTTTGCTTAATGATTAATAGGATAGACACAGAGAGTTCAAGTATATAACTCCAGGCAACTAAGTTTTCAGTGTAATGCCTATTTTTCATATTGTTTTATGTGAAGCATGCTGAAATGCTCTGAGCAGGAAGCTTGAGTAGCTGGCCTCCTGAAGTCCCTTCCAAAGAGAGTTGTCCTGTGATCCTGTGACACCTGCTGATGGAGCATGAGCACAGCTGCCTCAGTGCTCAGCAAGAGCTTTTGCTGTTGATTGTGTAAGATGAAGATGGGAAGAGGGCCCGTTGGTCTTTGTGCAGCTGGTATTAGAAGCGACATTCAAATTAAACTCTAAGCCTTGCTGCTAATCTAAAAGGCAAACAAGGAAACGGTGCAGTCATGTGAATTCACTTAAAAATACACATTTTTGTTTCTCTTTAGCAAAGCAGTAATTTGAACCCATCAGCAGAAAGTGTGTGGCTGCAGTGTATATGTAAAGTCTAAATAATGGGTAAAAAGTTATTCTAGGTTGATGGAGAAGATCAGTGTTATTGGTGCTCCTTGTGGTGGTATTCATGGGCAGATGGTGTTCCTGTCAATCATTACAGTTGGCCCTGTTTTTGGTTTTCTTTCTTTCAAGACCACTTGTAAACAAGAAATGTCTTCCTTTGCCTCTTGTCTTTCTTTTGCAACCTTACACTTTTGTAGCTCCTTGCCTGGAAATCAATAATTTCTTTGGAATTTCAGGAAACCACACCTATGTTGACCAGTGGAGAAGGGAGAAAAAAGAAAAAGATTTTGAAAATCATTCCTGAGTATGTGTCTAGATCAAATGTCACAGGAAACTGAACCTGTCACTTATGGATGGATGTTTTGCCCACCTTGTTCTGAGTTCCACTATAGTATGGCCTGGGATGTGTTGAAAGGACTAGTACTCCAAGATCATTTGTCTCGTTTTGAACTGCATTTGCGTATCTTCTGTTCAAATCTTCAATCAGTTACATGAGTTAGTTTTCAAGACACCTTATATTCTTATATTCTATTTATGCATATAGTTAAGTATTGCACTTGGCCCTTAAGTATATAAGTCCTAAAATATATTTGAAACCCAAGACTTTGGTTCCATTTTGTTGGCTTGCACTTTGTGGAGTCATGTGGAGTTAAGGCTAAGGAAAAAAGTTTAAAACCCTCCCCCCCAGTTTATTCTTTCTGATTTGTTAAGGTTTTACATGTGTCTTGGTTTGCAACATAATTCTGTGACGGAACATGCCAAGTGTTGGTGATTTCCTAAGAATACAACTGCTTCAAATTTGCTTGGGTTTATGTTTACAGTGCTTTAAATAACCTCCTATTTGGATGAAGGCTTCTTACCACTGGTGAAAACTTCTGACTATTACTCAAAATATCCTTTACTTACATTATTTCTCAGTATGTTGCCATATAAACCATAATTTTCTTAATGGAAAAATACAAAGGAACTCAAAATAAAAGAAAAGAAGGAAAAAAAACCCCAATCTTGGACCGCAGTAGCAGTAGACACACAGGCTTCTTTGCAGATGTTTTGAGAATGTAAACAGATTACCCAGCACAGGTTTTATGCGGTCCTTCTCTGAAGTTTTTTGTAACTTTTGTCTGGGAAGGAAGTATAGAAAAGTACATAGTGCCATTAGCCTTTAAATAGTAGGATGGATATTTTATTATATATTCGCAGTTTTGAGAATTTTATTTTAAAACCAAGGGGAATACTGAGTTTTTTTAAATCCAGAAAGTAGATTAAAATACTTTGAACTACAATTATGTGCTTATATATATAGTACTCGAAGTAGACTTAAGCCTAACAGACTAATTACTTTGGTACTGAGATTTTTGATTAATTGAATTTTAAAGACTAATTCTGGTATTGGCAGATACATTCCTTATTCTTCTCCTGTGAAAAGATATAATTTTTCTAAGTAATGATTTTAAAGGTTTATGAAAAACAAACTTAGTCAGGGATCAGTGGCTGTATCTCATTTCAAGGTCATTAAATGTGTCTTATAAGGAGATGGCTCTTGGGCTCTTGGAACTTCTGGAATCACTGCTCAGCGATGCATCTTATTATTTAATTTCTGTGTAGGGAAAATATTTTAAATAGTTTTTTCTTTCATCTCCAAAATTAAGAGGATAGTATTATTTTAATTTCGTTTACAAAATATGTTTAAGACAGGCTAACATTATTTAATTTATTGACCAGGAAATTGAAAGGGAGGAGACTAAGTCATAGCTGAAATCTGAAGAACTAGTATGTGGGTGTTTTCCCTCTTCTCTCTTCTCTGCAATACTCTGCTCTTAACTAAGATGCAGGTAGATTTTTTGTTCTACTGTTTTATTGATGGAATTCATCTTGAGATGTAGAAAGAGTTGCTACCAAATCTAAGCAATAGGAATTTAGGCTTTAATTCCACTTTAGAAGAGCAATTTTGTTTCTTTTTTGGCAATTGACCGCATCCGAAATCCTTCTAATACAACCTTACTCTCCTACAGGCTAAAATGTCACCTTACAGCAAGAGCTTGTCCTGAAGAATTTTCAGGTGACCACAGACCTGAAACATGGGTAACATCTTTACAGAACTAGTCTCCCAAGAAGTACTTGAAAGTTTTCTGAGCTGCTTTTTTTAGTGTATGATTATACATCTGTTGGCTCCCAGCAGGCAGGTTGTATTCATACCAGGGTACTGAAAAAAATGCAAAATTCACTACGCATAAAAATGAGATTCCCTTTTGCTTTTCCAAATACAGTGCACATAATTAAATTTTAATGAATACATACACCTCAAATTTTTATGGCATAAAATGGACAGTTGTGTAATAGGTGGTAAAAAATGATACACTGTACTGTTACTTTTATTTAAAATATGATGCAACTTTACACCATTGCATTTCCAGTGCTCTACTCTATACTACAATAAACTCTCATTATTAGTAACACTGCAGTCAATGAGCTAGACAGCATTTCTATCACAGACTTTATGGGACTTTTTTCCGTAAGACAGAAATGGTAAAACTCCTGAACTTCTCACTGAAACTTACCAGTGAGTCATGGCTTCACTTTACTGAAAAACCAGTAAGAGGAGAGCAGAATTCATTGAGAGCAGAGGTAACAAGACTTTAAAGCAAAAAAAAACCCATAAAAATCTTATGTGGAATAAAATTCAGCATCCAATAACAGTTGTGAATTTTTCAGGGATTGCATTGTATGAAAAATGAGTTTTGTACCTGCTCTAGGGGGATGATAGGTATCATATGATAAGGTTTTCCAGCATGTACTAGGTTGAGAAAAAAAAAATTAAAAAGGTTTTTCTGAAGATTTAGAAAGAAATACCAATAATCTATTCACTAAATGAGAAAGAGACAAATATGCTTCTTATACTTTTGGTTGTTTGTTTGTTTTGTTCCTGAAATACTGAGTAAACCTGAGAAAGCCTAGGGTCAAAATCCCCATTAAAACAGAAAAACATCTCGCACAGATCAGTTTTTAGAGACTTTCTAGCGCACATCAGCGTGAAGCTAAAGCATCTTATAGAGCAGAATGTCAAAGAGCCTTTCACGAGCATCCAAGTCCCAACCATTATTTGCTGCTTTGAGTACTTTCTGGCTTTAGCAATACAAAATTCTGAAGGTGAAAGCAATTCCTTCAGGACTTGGATGTCTGATGGGGTCAGTGTGCTCTAAATGAAAAGTCCTGGCAGTCTAAAAGGAGCTATAATGGAGACTTTTGTTTTCTATGTAGTGGGGGCACATTTTTAATGATAATGGATGTATAATATGGAGGAAGAAGGGAAATGAAAATGTGACCTGTATCAGATATTTAAAAAAAACCCACAAAACCAACCAACTAAAAAAATCCCAGAACAAAAAAAAAAACAATAGACATGAAAGTGCATTACCTGGACAGCAATGACTGTAGAGAATCAGAATATGTGCACATTTTTTTGCAAAAATTAAAAACTCAACTTACATTGAACAGGACAGTGCAAGCAACAGCTACATCAGTGATGAAGAGGTTAAAACTTTTTGTGAATCAGAGACAGGAAAGGAAGCATTCCAGGGAAGGAAAGGTACCTCAGGGAATGACAAAAGCTTTACCCTGTCTCCTCTCCAAGGCATATGGAGGTTTTTAGTGCTGGAACAGACCACCATTGCCTCACAAGGTTTCTTTTATTCCTTGGCCCAATGTGCTTCCTATACTTTTGAACTTTGTTAGTTCTGGGGCCATAGTGGACAACAGTGGCTCTTTGGGGAACTACCATTCAATGCTGAGTAGCTTTCTATCTAACTGCAGACAAACCCCATGTTCCATAGGTACTTCTTCGCTGTGCCATTTGGGTACGTGCATCTGGAGAGATCAGGTAGAGAAGATATGTGGTGCAAAATGTTCTATACATAGACCACTGGAACAAAGCTTGTGAGGAAGTAACGTTATGTTGTAGTTTCAGACTGAGAGGAACCATTCCTCATATAATATTGTGTAATGGATACAGTGTACATTTTGAACAGCCAGTGGTTTCCGTGTTCTTCATTGCTCTGTCCTACCTGTGATACATACAGGAGTCTGGAATTGATGCTGAAGTGTTTGGAGCCTATGAGTGGCTCCAAAAGTCCATGAGTGGACTTTTCTGATTATGTGGAATTGCCCTTTTTTCCCCTCACAAAGTGATGGGCACCTGCTGCTGTATTTTCCTGCTTGTCTGGCAGAGGAGCTGTAGTGGAGTGGCATCCATGGAATCCCTGGTAAAAGAGATCCCTTACTTTTCTGAACAGCTACAGGGCCATGGGCCCTCACTGTCTCATGACTGACAGCAGTAGCAATGACTTCTGAAGGAGGGATTCATCAGAGTGTCTTCTGTTCTCAACCCAGGCATATGCTGCCATTTTGAAATCTGTTTTAGGCACCGAGGAGATGGAAGCTAATGTAATTTGTGACAAAAATAGTCTGGCAGGATTTTCTAGAAATGTGGCTTCTATACTGTGTTGTGATTTGGCATAGAGGAGTTCAATATGAAGTTTTGAATTGTACTTGAGGTTTTTTCTGCTCCACTGAAGGATTTACAGGTTGAGTGAAGCCCTTAGCATAATTTTTTATTTGGAGTAAGAATGAGTGTTACTTGGTGAAATTGTGAATAATCCAGGGCACCTGTGGTTGAAGATGGGGAAAGGGGAAAAAAGGTGTGGAGTTATTTGCTTCAACCGGAGTTTGAGGAGTAGTTAGTGCCTAAGAAAGCAAAACTCTGAGCTGGAGACTCTGAACAACTGGCGCAAGGCATAGACCTTACTAAATAAGTAGAAAAAAATACTAGAAGGTACAAGAAAGGGGGATGTCTTTTTTTTGTGAATAGCATTTGTGTTTATCTGATGATACATGATGCTGGGAGAAAATTCCAGACAAGCCTGAAGGGTACAGTAACATTATTCTACCTTTGCCCAGAGCACGGATGTGTTGCAAGATTACTGAGATGGACAGGTGTCACGGCAAAAATATTTTTCTAGCATTATGTTCTTATGATTAAATCACTTGTGGGGTGATACCCCTCAAATTTCTCTTAGCTGACACAGAATTTCCACAAGCTCAAAGATAGCACACATTTAGATGAGGATTAAACCCTTACACTTTCTTACCCCAGAAAAGATTTGAAGGTTTCAGAAGATGAAGAATATCTGAAGTCATTAGGGTTCCCTTCTGTACTTGCATGATTTGGTAAAAGTAGTATCAATTATTTTTTTAGTACAGCAGAGTGCATCTGAGGCAGTTAATTTTTTACTTTTGTGCTTCTGGTAGGACTACTTCTCTGCAAAGACAACAAGTTTTTCCATGTCCTTGGTCTTGGATCCAGATAATATTGTCCGTCATGTCTGTGTACCCCTCAGGAGAGTTTCGATAGCAGGGTACGATGATTGATTTTGATAGTACCTCTACAAAGTCTTTAAAACTTCCATTTCTCATTTTTTCAAGTTAAAATGGTAGGACAGAAGTAAACTTACTGTGGTAGTCTTCTGGGACAGGAGAGGGTGACACCTGGATTGAGAAAGCAGAGTTTTGTTCCTGAGGCAGTGGAAGATTAAATATCATAGAAAGACGGTTACTGAACTCCACTTGAGTCACAATAATGTCTCCTATTCCCAGATAGACATGCCCTGCAGATACTTTAGGAGTGGTGTTCTTACTTTTAAAAGCTAATAATACAAAATGTTTTATCTCTGGTGTTCCTCACGGTACCTCCTTGGGAGGTACCTCTCTGGCTAGACTCTGCTTCCTTCATAAGGAACTTCTGGGAGTGTAATGTGGCTTTTGTTCAGGATGTCTTTCTTTTACGATGGGTGGGAGAAGGACTGACATATATTGGAATGTAGGAGGCAGAGAACTGGCTTTTGTACCAGTGGAGAATTGAAATGAAGCGAGGCTACATGCCCAGACTCAAAATTTAGAAGTTTTTTTCTCAGTATGGTAACATAAAGGAAGCCAATGTATCAACACTATTAGTCTAATAGGAGTGCTTAGTTACTTGTGTTAAATGGTCAGCCTTGTGTGGGTTACCGATGCCCCTGCTCATAGTGCTTTCAGTAATAAAATAATTCCTGTAAATAAGGAATTACTATGAGAAACATCCAGATGTTAAACAAAATGATTCCAAGATATTAAATATCTAAATGGTAAACACAGCACTATACTGTGAATATTCATAGTCCAAGTTCTGTAACTTTAGCCATCCACTGCAGTTGCAGCAGTCCAAGGGATTGCTGTAGAAGATTAGAACATAATCCTTCCACTCTTTTAATCCAACAGAGGAAATAGGTAGATGCTTAAAAAGTTACTCATAACTGAAGAGAAAACGTGCATAGAATATTAATATTTTAAATTATTTATATTTAGGGAAATCATATGGCTCCACATGGCACCACATACTGAGATTTTACACAATTATGAAGATTTCTGTCAGAAACTCTTTGGATAACTTCAGTTTTTGCTAGTCCATGAGCTAACTCTTTTAACTAAAAGCAACTCTGGGAGAAAATAAGTCATAGGACAAAGAAAGCCAAGAGGGTTTTTATAGCCTTGTGTTGGAGGAGAGTTTTCAAAGGGAACTGCTTTGATGGGGACTTTTTGGAAGACATGTCCCAACTGGAAAAGTTTGCAACTGATCTTAGCGATCAGATCACTGAAGCGAATGGTAACAAGTTGATAGAGGGTATCCAGCCCAAAATTTTAAAGCTTTTTGTGTTAAATGAGCTCATTTGATAAATGTAGTGTAAAATTTCTCACTTAAAACTAATGGTGCTGGGAGCTTGGAAGCTGTTTGCACTTGTTTTGGTGCTCGTAGGTGTTTTGAAAGGGGCTATAGAATGGGGAATAAATAATAAGATTTAAAAAATTGCCGATTGTATTACATTATGCAGCAGTTTTAAAATAAGGGCTCACTATTTGTGGCAAGGGTGATACAGAGTGATACAGGGTGATCTGTGAGTGATACAGAATTCATCTCCAGATTCATATGCTTGAAATAAAAATTTTGGTGTGTACACAGAGTGAAATGTTGGAGCTCCAAATTACACCTAGTGGAGAGCTAGTCAATTGGTGTAGAAAGCTTGCAAATTCAGAGGCCAGCTTTAGGACAGAGATGAACCTCTAGCCCTTCACTAAGACCTTCGACACAGAAATAGTCTTCAACTACATCTTGAGGTACTGTCTGCTGGATTTCTGCCAAAGAGGCAGCCCATCAATATAAGCTATAACCTGAGTGAAAGCCCAAACTTCTGTCTCAACAGAAGCATAGAATTGGAGGGATTTTGGAGAAAGACAATGAGAATGATCAAGCCTGTGAAAACCTTTGTACAAGAAATAGCTTCACAGGTCAGGACTCCTTAGCCTGCAGTGAAGACTGTTCCATGAAGGTTGATGGTGGGATATGTTAGAGATCTCCTGGATTATAACCGGCATGGAGAGGTAAAAAGGGAGACATTGTTCACCATTGCAAGTGTGAGAGGGCATTGAACAAAAAGTGGCAGGCAGCCATGAGAATACAGATGGATACCTTTTTTACACCAGTGTGAGTCAGGGAAAGTGATAGTCATGGAATGAGAGCTACTAAAAACCTAATACATAAATAAAATTCTTCCCCTTCCCACCCAGTAGAGGAATGCAAGAAGCGGGAATGAAGGTCACTATGACCAAGACTAACCAGGTCTCTGCCTTCTTCAGATTACAGGGGGAAAAAAAAGAGAAGTGGAGGTTTTCAGGGTTGCTACTACTTTTTATTGCTGTTTTAAATTTGTCAGCAGACTGCAAATTGGAATTCCTGGGCAAGGCAGTAAAGACTGTCCTAGTGATATGACAGATCCCCCAGCTCCATGTCCAATATAATTCCTAAGGAATGGTGTCCCTTATCCATGGAGAAGCGTCATTGTAAACATGATGTCCATCTTTGGGGTGGGTAGACACACTAATCCTGTATACTGAGTGTTGTGCCCCATTAGACATTAAATACATGAAATACATTTGGGGCATTGAATTTTAATTGAATGCCTTCTGTCTTGTCTTTGCCAAAGGACTATTTGAAGCTGGCAGTTTTTGTCTTACACTTCATTTTTGCTGCCGTGTGGCCATCTGTGAGGCCAATGGAGTAGGCAGAGATGAATCAGAATGGCAAAAAATAGCTGCTAATTTTAAGGTGTACCAGTTTACTTTCATTGGCACACGAGCATCTGTGATGTGAAGCAGGACTGTCTGATACTGGGAGATTGGGAATGCTGCTTTTGTGTCCATGCCAGTTTATGCTGTTTTAAAATTCCACTAGTTTTGGAAGCACTACATTTGTAACAAAATTTATAGGCTTGGGCTATAGAGGTGGTACATTTTAAAAGTCCATCAAGATTTCTAGAGCAAAGACTTACTAGAAGGAATTTCAAGTTGCTAGTTAAAAAAATAAGTTTAGGGCAATATTACATGCCTCTTGTCTGACTCTGTAGATGCTATTTTTTAAAAAATTGAATTTTCCAGCCTATTTAGATGTTTGATTGTAGATCTATGTTTTAAAGAATGAATAATGTTGTTTTCTGCTTTCGTCATTAACACAATCTGAACTGCTATGGACATTAAAATCTAATAGTATGCTTTAAAAATTCAAACTGTTCTAGTTTTGGTCTTTGTAAAAGATGTGGGTACTACTATGGACCTGCACTTCTTGTGTGTGCCGTGGTTTATGCTGAGTATGTTCTACATATCATGTAAGTAGCATACCGCTGATACAGCACATATGAGACTTCACATATGATCTCGTGTTTCAGCCATTCCTCAAGCACTGACAGAAAAAAGGCTGACCTAAAGATATTCACTGTGGGACAGTTATTGGATTATCAGTCGGAAGGTTCCTCCACAGGGAACAATGGTTCCTTACACACCACTTCAGTGATCACTGCTGTCATGATTTAATGAACCGATTGTTCAATGTGAAGCAATTTGGAGAGATCAGATTTTGTACTTCTGCAGCAAGAATGTCAAAAGCCCGTTGAGGGAACATTCTAGCCAATCTGCCTTGTTTTCAGACCTCTGCTGACATGATGTAGGCCTAGGCTTTCCCAATGAAGTTTGAAATTTGACACCTAAGAGCTGTGCTCCAACAGGTGCTCCAGCAGCAAGTCCCACTGCTGTGAATAAGCAGGGACAGTGATGGACAGCAAAGAGTGGGTAGTGGAGGTGCCAGTGCTGCCTGTGCAGGCAGGCTTGCTGAGATAGAAGGTGCATTTTCTTTGTCTTTCTCATCTGTGGATGTGTGCAAGTCTTCCAGAAATCTGAGCAGTCTTGGTGTGCTCAGATTACCTGTGCAGGAACGAAATGGCAAATGTTGATCAGCGAGCTGAGGGATTTATCCAAGATCACTTGCAGGGATATAGGATTTGGACTGGGATCTCCCGGTCCCAATGATCTTCCTCACCACTGAGACATCCTCCTGACTTAAAGACTGCCAAGATGGCTTTGTCCTTCCCCCAGGTGAAATGCCTGACCCACTTGTCGTTGCCTCCAGAGCCTTTGGTATTCTTTCTGGCATTTTTCTCATCTTTGCCATCCCTTCATAGCAACCGCTGAGCAGAATCCTTGCAGACAAGCAGAATGATATTCAACAGGTGGAGGGAGCTGTAGAAAAGACATGCAGTTCATTCTCTCTTTTTTTCAGACTGTACAGGCAGCTTGGAATCCCCAATGCTAATCACGTCTGAGTGTAAAGACGTCTTATTGTTATGACATGACTGTTTATCATTGAATTGTACAATAACTACTGGAAAAGTTCTGTATTTATTTTTTCATGTGCAGCCACTTTGTCGAATTTGCACACATCTAATGTAGGTGTATACAATGTCTCAAGTGATAATTTGTGTCCCACTGATTATAAGAAAGTCTGGAGGAGTAGATCACATATAGATATATCTATAGTTAAGTAGGACAGTTATTACCCATCATATATGATAGGTTCTGACATCATTAATGTTTTAAGGGCTCAAAGAAAGCTTTCAAGGGAATTAAATTTACCTTAAAATCCACTAATGTTATAATCCATACCAAGATGAACCTGCAGTTTGAATGCAGAGAGTAATAATATTGATCATTATCATTGTCCTATGCTTATACAAATTTACTGATAATAGAAGTTTGATGTGATTTACTTGGGAATTTAAATGTCACTGTACCCATTTTACAGATGGTGAAACTATAGCAGAGAGTTTGTGAAACACGTCTAATTAAACTGAAAAGTTAAATGAGTGGGTATCCCTTTATATAGTCTGGATAAAAAAGGTTACTTTCTACTTTATTTAGTTAAACTGCAGTGTTTAGGATTCCAAGTACTCTAAAGTGTAATTTGAAGTCTGTAGATGTTGTTAAGCTGTCATTCTTGCATTGTAGAATGACTCCTGTCTAAAAGAAGGGACTGCCCTTTCTTCTTCTGTCAAGCTTATGGAGAAAAAGGAATGTTTACACTCAGCTTAACAAGAAACTGCATGAAACAGTATTGAAAGCATTTGTTTTTTTGCTTTGGATGACTGTTTTTCAATTCCTTGGATCAGAAATGTTTTAGTTGTATTTATCTGGGGTAATGTAGCATATCTGACATTTATTTGTTTGATTAGCCATGAATAACTGTAATTTTATTAAGAGTCTTAGCATGTTCAATATTAAACTTAAGCCCTGTCTTATGGCAAATACCAGTGTTTGAATATGCTAACAGAAATGTTTTTCTACTCCTTGAAGATAGAGTACTTAATGTAATTGGTAAATCAGATGATACCTAGCACTCCATTGTAATGCTCTACTTTACATGTAAATTATATTTTGAAGTACCATATTTTTTCCCAGTTGTGATTAATCCTTGAAATAAAGGGGGAGGGGGAAGTAGCTAGTTTGTTTTTAATGATAAATTCCTCCTTTGGGAAAGATTAACTATACACAACTTCGTTGAGTTTAGCAATTTGCAATGAATTGTTGAGTTGTCTGTGGAGACCAATTCTGTTCCTTCAGAAGAGTGTTTGTCAGGTTACATTGCGATCTCTTTCTTTAAAGGAAAGAAGTTCTTATGTCTCTATCTGTGGCAAGAGATAGTAAGTTCCTCGGTGGTATTTGAACTTAAATAAATCTAGCATGTAAAACAAAGCTGTAAAATGTTTGATAAGTGGAGAAAAGAGAGGGAGAAAACAAAACATGCTCTTATTTTGTGTGGTTTTGGTTTGCATGTCAAAATTTCAGATTGTATTCAGTGTTGTGTGCTCTGTTTGCCTGTCTGTCACGTGCCTTTAGCCTGTCTTTAGCACTGTTGGTTGCCCTGCCTGCTTTTCCTGCTCTTTCCCTTTTTCAGATTGTACATAGATACTAATGACTTGATAAATTTTGTTGGAAGACTTATTTGTTGTCTTCTGAACCTTTTAAGTCCCACAGCAGAAAGTGGGAAGGTGTGGTAACACCTAGCTTAATTCCTGCAAGTGAGGGGAAAAATATCAATGCAAATGTTGGGGCTTTCTGTGGGAAAATATGATGATTCTTGCTAGCTGAATCTATTTTCTGTGTGGAGTGGAGAAGCAGTCACTTGGGAGTGCTACTGGGCCCTTCCACAGGAATGGGAATACCAGCAGAGAGTGCTGGAGCAGTGGTATATAACAGTGTGTGTGCTCAGAGGTGCTGCAGCCTTTTCAAGGTTATTTGGTGGAAGAGCTTAATGGATAACGATCAAGTGCAACAACGTCTGCATATTGAATCAATTTAGCACGTTGTGCAGCAGTGTCATGGCCTTCCTTCACTTCAGCACAAGGAACAAAAAATGGTTTGCTAGCAGTGAGAATGCGTGTTGATGTTCCTTCTCATGCCAAGTGTTGCACCACATGTGTGATCTGCAGCCATGTGGTGGGTGGTTTGGTTTGTTAGTTTTTTGTTTTGGGTTTGGTTGGTTTTTTTTTTGCTAAAACTGTACTGAGAGCTGGCATTCGAGCTAGGGATGGTGATGAATGGAAATGCTCTCCATCCCTTTTACTAAAATCTATTGAAAATTAGTATTGTGGATGTGGGACTGAAGGGAAATGACAAATTCACCAACTAAAGGCTTAAACATTTAGAAATGATAGTGTATTTTTCCACTGACTGGAAGAATATTACAAATGTAAATAGACCTACTATAACCTCTTTTCCCTTCCCTGGGTTTTGGCTCTTTATTTCACAACTGTGAAAGTATTTGGCTGTCAAGTGAATCATGTGAAGTACAAGTGACAAATAACCTTTTGTCCCCCTCTCTCTTCCTCCCCACCTTTCCCAAAATTGCAGCCACAGGAATAAGTCTTCAGGCTGGCCTCATCCTTCAGGGACCTGGAGCTTGAACCAGGGGACACCTTATGGATGGGAGATGACGGCAAACAGAGATGGAAGAGATTACTTCATCAGGTAAGTGGGCAGTGTGAGCTGTGCAGTGTGTAGCACAGCACTGCAGCCCTGCTCTTGACTGTATTGCCTTGGAATCCTAATTTCTGTTTCAGCCCTACGTAGTTAATGTTTAACTGCTTTAATTTATGGCACAGGGATAGCTTAGACTGTACTTTACTGTGCCTTGCTTTAGTACTTAGTTATTTCATTTACTCAAGAGAACGCTGATAATATAAGGACCTGTAATTCTTTGAGGAATTACAACAAAGGTCATTAAAAAAAAAAAACAACCATGATTAAAGAACGAGGCGGAAGATCAATTTTGATTGATCAATTCTGATTCAATGACTGATACTTACACTTCTCCATCTCTGCCATGTGAAGTCTTTTGATTTGTTTATTATATTCATTATACTGGTACTGAGAAAGTGTATATTTTGATCCTGTGTAGTAAGTATTCAAATTCTTAGCTTTCCCATAGTCCTTTAGCTCTGAATTTAAAGGTTTGCAAAAAAAATGTCATTGTGGATGATGTAATTTTAAACACAATTGACTTTTCTTTTCCCATTGAAAACTGTGCATAATTATTCTTTAAAATTACTGAGATGGCTTGAATAAAATACAATTTGCTGTTCTAGCAAATGTACTCTTATGTGGCTTTGGAACATATTCACTAAAAAAAGGGTAATGGTAGTGATTTAGCAGAACCATTGGCTGATTTGCAATCATCCCATTTTTAAGGTTAGAATTTTCATATTGTTCCTGTGAAGGTTTTTTTTTATTATTATTATTTAATTTTTATCTTTATCAGCCTATTTGGAAACTTGCAGGTGCATGGAAAAATCATGGATGAGAATTACAATTCTTTCTTTTACCACAGAGTAGAAGGAACAGACTTATTTTTAATTGACAGTTAAAAGTCCTTAATTGTCTTAAGGTCCTTCATCTGCAAAAAAAGAATTGTACAGCATAAGAAAGGTTCCCTGTTACTGTGCTTTCTCTTCGTTCCCCTTTTGCCCAGGGAGCGTGCCTCAGCTTCCTAGGAGGCATTTGGTTTTGGAGCCAAAATAAGATTTGTAGCAGCCTGGTGACCTGCAGGCTTTCAAGATTTAGAGCAATTTCAGACCTGTCCAAATTGGAACAAGTTGTCTGGGTTAATGAGGGCTCAGAAGCTGACTTTGAAATGTAGTTTTCTTGCTTCAACAGCTTTTGTCATGCTTTGGATGTCTGTAAGACTCTGGCTGTAATGCTGAACAATGTGAAGCTGAATGCCAGGCACAATATGTGTATTAACACAGGTTTTCTGCCTGGGCTAATTAGGCTTGTCAATAAGTGTAGGTGGGCCTCCAAAGTACTGTGCAAATGTGAGATTGATGCTTTGTTTATTCAAGGTAGTGAAGGGACCTGCACATCTTGGATGTCCATGTTTTCTGCAGACTGTTGCTGTGTTCTCCTCTGTGTGAATGAGATTCATTTAAAGAACTAATATCCCGCTTCTGAAGACAGGCACCACATTTGATTCTTCCTTTTTTCTCACTGGCCACAACAGTGCACTTGTTGTGTAGCTGTAAACAGCTGTGGCTTACAAAATGCAGTGTGTTAGTACTCATTAATTTTGCAATTTGAGAATGTTTTCTAGCTCTCAGTAGCTAATGATTATTTTGTTTATTTTTTTAAATTCATTTTAGTACCTTAAAGTGTCATACCCCTCTCTTAAATTGTGAAAACTGCATCTAGGAACAAAAATACATGTCACAGTGTGCCAAATTATGCCTTAAGTAATATTAGGCTTGTGGTTGTTTTGTTGTCGAGCGTTTTTTGTTTTTTCCATGCTCTTACAAGGTGCTTGCTTTCCATTCTCTTTTGGACTCTGGTCTTTCTTCCATTTTTCTCTGTATGTGGATAGCAGACTATGTGGAAAAAAATAATCTGCTTTAAGGGGTAAAGAGAATGAGGCCTCTGAGGAAGCTGATCTGTAGAGGCCTTTGATATTTTGTGCCAGACTTTCTAACCCATCAGAATCTCTGAGCAGTTTTACGTGCAAGTTGAACACCATTACATACCTACACATTGTGTGATTGATTTATAGTACATATTCCTGTATCAAATGTTTTAAAGCAACAGCATTGGCTATAGTGTGTGCACCAGGCATGCCTCCGGAGTAGTAATGCATCTTACATTAAATGACAGTCCCATGGGGTACATTAAAAACCAGTGCTTTTGGAAACAGAATGAAATCAGGAAAGCGTTTGGAACCACATACTGCTGCAGCAAATCACCAGCCATCCACCTTTACTAGTGAACGTCAGCCCAGGTAGCTATTACGGTGTGACTGGGTAGTCACACAATATATATCTTGGTTTTAGCAGAATGAGCAAAACTGAACAGACCCCGTGACTTCACCAGCGATTCCTCTGTGGAGGTTTATAATACTTATCCTTACTGCTATTTGTCTGAGGAGAACCTCTCTCTGGCTTTCAGAACAACTGCTTTTGCAAATACTACATGAAAACAGAATTTAATTTTCTTTCCTTCATTTTTTTACCCCCGGATTTTGGGAATGACGTAGTGAGGTGGTTGACAATTATGCCTATAAAGGCAGGAGAGAGATCAGCAAGAGAGCGTTTTTTATTGTCTCCAAAGCTTTTTATAGCCGTGCAGATTAACGAATTGCTTAAAAAGCAATTCAAATACTTTGCTTGGTTTTGATTAGAGATGTATAAACCAGGTATTACCACAATGAAATGTGTGCATGGGTTCTGTTACAAGGAAGTTACAAGGAAGTAACATAATTCATAGCAACATTAACTGCTTTTTAGTTAAATAATTTACTTTGGGCCATATGTACATTTCCATTCAACTGCAAGCAGACATATTGTAATTTTGAAATTGTGGGAGGAATAGAGAATCCAGGAAAATCTTTTGGGGAAATGAAAAGCAATTATATAGTGTCAGTGCAAATGCTTTAAGGCGTGAATGGGAAGAGATGTTTATTCTTTCTCCTGAAGCAAATTTGATTTCTTTGAAATCTCTGAAAGCCCTTATGACATGAGCTAATCAGGGCCAGCTTCCATTGCCAGGCAGCGCTTTTGTAAAAGTGTGAAAAGAGCCTCTTATCAAAATATTTTCAGATGTTACTATCAATTCATTATTTCTCCTGTACAGATGGCACAACCAGGGTCATTTTGCAAACCTCTAAAATACTTTTTCTTAAGTTTAGGCCATGGTAAATTAAAGTTTCAGAACTTCACCCATTCCCTTTTAGCTTGCCGCTTTCACTTGAAATAGCCTTATGAGAAAAGTAATAAATTTCAGTATGGGAGGGTGGCAATCATCTAGTATTCTTTCAGCATGTTTCTGTACTGCACGAGCTGTATTAAGCTGGACCTTTAATATGAAATAATTTGAAAATGGTATATTTAACCACTTTAAAGGCCTCTTTTATTTGCATTTATTATATACATTGTGTAATATATGATTATGAGAAATTCTGTAATGTTAATTTGAATAAAAACATTACACTTATTAAAAACGGTTTTGGTGTGAATATAGGGCTTCAGGGAGATAGCGTGCAAAGCAGAAGGTTTTGACTGATTTTGTCCACAAAAGGTTTAGCCTCATGGCAATTTTGGCTCCTAATTTTAGGAGCTATGATCTTACTGATTCTTGGACCTGTACACTTTTGTCCTTTCCTTTGTGTCAGTCTTGCTGCTCGTCAGACCTGGAAATAAGTTGATAGAGGGAAATAAACTGGCAAAAGCTAACAAACAGTCAATCTTATGGAGAAAGCAAGGAATTTTATGTCAGCTTAGCTCCCTGAGCTAGTCCTTTGCATGGTCTGAAGTTGCACCATAGTTTAGTATGGAAGAATCCTCTGAAGGTCAGCCTGTCCAGCCTTCTGCTCAGAGCATGGCTAATGCCAGGCAATAGCAGCGTTGCTGCCATGCTGAAATGTCTGATTGATTTTGGAACAGAGTTGCAACAGAGTTGTGCTGGCTTAAACTTCTCTGCAACTGCACTTTAAGGTGTGAGTTGAAATAACGTTTACTGTCTTGAAAAGTCATACCTTTTGGATTCCTATTGTTGTTTAATTCCTAGGGAATAAGGTATTTTGGTATTTTTGTGGATCTGGTTTCTGTCATTCAAATAAAAAACAGAGAATGCAAAATCAGTTTAGGTGAAAGAAAGTGTAGCCCTTCTCATGTGGACTCAAAGCAACACTGATTCCACTAAAATGTAGTTAGTTGTTAGGCTCTCAAGACAGAGGGATCTGTTAGGTCAGCTTATTGCCATATCCTTGTTTGCAAGAGATGCTATTGGCTGTGTTTATTTTACTTTATTCTTTTCACTGGTTATGTTTACTTACTCTTACTACTGCCTACAGGAGGATGATGTGTTACCAGTTTGGTTTGCTCTCTATTTCACTCCAAGGACCCTGACCATCTGTACTTTGTGCATATTATCTTGCTTCTGTGCTTCAGTTTGGACCAAACTGAGCAAACAGCTGGGATTCTAGGCAAGATATTAAAGGAAGCACACCCAGAGATCAAAGCCTGCAACATTATTACTGCTTGGCTTAAAACCACAGGTCAGTCTCCAGAGTGCACAGTAGAGCTGGGAGAGAACCACTTGTAACAAGTCTTTCTGAATCTTGTTGTTTCAGTATGACATGGTTGCTACAACGGTTGAAATGACCAGGTGACCCACTTAGTGGATGAGGGAAATTCTGTGCATGCAGTCTACCTGGACTTCAGCAAAGCCTTTGATACCATAGCATTCTCATGAAAGAGATGGCAGCCCCCATGGCTTGGACAGGTGCACTCTTGGCTGGGTTAAAAACCCAACTGGATAGCCAGGCCCAGAGAATAGTGGTGAGTGGTGTCACATCCAGCTGGTGTCCAGTCACTAGTGGGGTTCCTCAAGACTTAGTATCGGGGCCAGTCTTGTTTAGTATCTTTGTTGAAGATTGATATGGCATGAGGAGATCGAGTGAACCATCAGTAAGTTTGCGGATGACACCAAGTTGGGCGGGAGTGTTGATCTGCTGGAGGATAGGAGGGCTCTGCAGAGGGATCCTGGCAGGCTGGATTGATCGATGGGCTGAGGCCAACAGTAGGAGGTTCTGTTAAGAAATACATTCAGTGCAGATAGCCTGGTAGACTGTAAGGGTATAAAAGCCCAGCGTTTCTTTTGTTCAGGGTCCCTCCTGAGAGGCACAAGCTTGAGCTGCTATGTTGTTTTTGCATCATGATTAAATTATTTTAAGGATCCAAATGTCTGAGACTCTGCCATAGGAAACCTGGGGTCTAGCTGGTAAGGAAACATGGTCTGACTGGGTGAGTGTGGTGTGTGTAGCTGTAAATGGGCCTTAGTCCCAGCTTAGGTGGTGTGATTGTGACTGCCAGAGTGACTCCTGGATGGCTGGACAGAGAAGTTTCCTTAACAGTCAAAGTTTCTGCATCCTGCACTTGGGTCACAACAACCCCTATGCAGCACTACAGGCTTAGGGACAGTGGCTGGAATGCTGACTAGTGGAAAAGGACCTGGAGATGCTGGTTGACAGCTTGCTGAACATGAACCAGCAGTGTGCCCAGGTGGCCAAGAAGGCAGATCCTGGCTTATATCAGAAACAGTGTGGCCAACAGGACCAGGGAAGTGATTGTCCCCTGTACTCAGCACTGGTGAGGCTGCATCTCAAACCCTGTGTTCGGTTCTGGGCCCCTCACTACAAGAAAGACATTGAGGTGATGGAGTGTGTCCAGAGAAGGGCAGTGGAGCTGGTGAAGGGTCTAGAGACTAAGTTATATGAGAAGAGGCTGAGGGAGCTCGATTTGTTTAGCCTGGAGAAGAGGAGACTCAGGGGAGACTTTATTCCTCAACTCCCTGAAAGGAGGTTGTAGCAAGGTGGGGCTTCTCCCAGGCAGCTAGTGACAGGATGAGAGGACCAAGCCTCAAGCTGCACCAGGGGAAGTTCAGGCTGGACATCAGGAAGAATTTCTTCAGGGAAGAGTTGTTAAGCATTGGAACAGGCTGCCCAGGTGGAGTCACCATCCCTGGAGGTATTCAAAAAATGACTGTATGTGGCCCTTAGGGCTATGGTCTAGTTGACAAGGTGGTGATTGGTCAAAGGTTGGACTTGTTGATCTTGGAGGTCTTTTCCAACCTAAATGATTCCATGTTTCTGTGTCACATCACATTTTGATATCTTGAGTGCCTGCTGTTGTTTTTCACTGGTGTTTTTTTTTAGTAACAAAAATTCTTCTAGACTTTTTTCAGATCTTTCTGGTAAACTTAATTCTTTTTTCCTCTAAATTATGTTATTCCGTATATAATATCAGCTTCGTGATATTTGACTTGTTAAATAATTACATTTAAGATGTCCTTGTTTGGCTTATTAGCTATGCTATTCCTGAAACATGAACTTCTTAAATGTCAGCTTTTGCCCCGTACAGAAAACAGGTGACATGTTTGTGTTCTTTGCTAACTAGTGTAGTTCACATCTTAAATTCTCAAAGCATACACAGTACAATATTTCATTGCAATACAATATCATGATATTCTTCTATACTCAAATACTTACCTAAATTTTCTTTAGTAGTCTTTCTCTTATTCTTTCTGTGCTTACTGTGCTTAGACGAGGAAACTCATTCATGTTTTCTGCAAGTGTGCTGCTGTGCCTGTTGCATGCATCCTGTCTGGTCTGCATTCTCCTCCTTGTACACCCAGTTCTCATAGCTGGCCAAAAATGTAGAATTACAAAACACAGTCATTGATGATATTATTGATATATCAATCAAGCATCCTGCTTATTAAGGACCACTAATTTATACCAGATGCAAAACTGAGGCTCACAGCCTGCTAATTGGTTTAATTCAAAATAAATAAGCACAGAAGATGATCAGACCATTCATCATTTTTTTAAATTATTATTTTCTCTTGTTATGTCCAACCCTGCCCCAACCTGCTTGTCCACGTGTTTTGTAGGTTGTACATGCCTGTTGGTAGTTTAGTCCTGTCTTAGGATATTTCTCTGGGGCTTGCTCTGTTGGAAGGTTCTGAAAACCATCAAAGGATATAAATAAAATATAGTGAAAGCCTTGATTGTTGTTACTGTGTTGTTCATCTTCCTGGGTTTTGAAAAGGCTGCTGTTATTTATACCTTAAGACTGCCACAGTACATAAGGCCATAATGAAAGTTTGAAGTCACAGGAACCACCTTCTACCCTGTAGGTATGATTTATTGCACTTTATTGAGTGCATTCCATTCCTTCATCACTAAGTACAGAAACAATGTCGACTAGATTCACTGGGAGATTTATGTGGCATTCACAAAAATATGAGGAACATGGCTGCTGCTGTTCCGTCCACAAGAGCACTTGTGACTTGTGCAGGGTGCCATCTGCCTCAGGTGAGGGATGTGAATGGAAGCATCTGTGCACTGGTTTAATGCTTCAATCCAAAGGCTGACTGCTGCGTGCCTCTTTGGGCATCTCTGCTCCCAGGTGAGATGCCAAGAGAAAAGGCAGTGGAATCACACTCTCTGGCCCACTTATTCCCGAGTCCCTAAAAGGGACATCCAATGAGATTGAATGGCAGGCAGTTTAACAGTGATAAAAATAGTACAACCTATATAATTAGCAAATAGAACTCTCAGCTACAGGTTACAGTAAAGCCTAAAATGTTTTATAAGATTCAAATGTGTATTTGCAAAGTACATTTGTAATGAGACATTCACTATTAAATTACATAGGATTTAAAAAAAATTAGAGCAGATATAAAATCTTATGTTTCAGACAAGCGGGTGAGTCAGCTGCTGACTGCCTAGGGCTAGGACGAAACTTCCTGTATTAATCAGGTTATTCTATAATTACAAGGTTTTTTGCACCTTCCTCTGAAGCGGGTATTGAATGCTGTCAGAGAAAGGATACTGGACCAGGAGGACAACAGGTCTGATTGGTATGGCAATTCTTGATTTTTTCTGTCTCTTCTATGTTTTATTTTAAATTCCCTTGTCTCTAATATGGAGTATTGTTATGAATAGTGTGCTATTAGAGAAGGAGTGCTACTCTGCTCCTTTCAGACTGCATACAAATTTGCTTTCTGTTACTAAGGGTTTGACCTGCTCAAGGACAGGATCGTATGGTGGAAGGGGGAGTGGGGCTAGAAGACATGAGCAGCAGCAGGGATGCACAAATGCAAGTGACTGTTTAAAGCAAACCTGAATAATTAGAAAGGGGAAAAAGGAAAATTATATAGCAACCTGTTTATGTCAGTGGTTTGCCTAGAGACTACTCGGGCATATGGTGAAAAAGAAAGTATTGCTAAATCAACTCAACCTCCTGAAAAGAAACAATGATTTAACAATTGTCTGTCCTTCACAAAGAGTTGTTCCTCTAGCCATAAATATCGCAGTCATAAATATCACAGACAGAGTGATGTTAATACTGACTGGGATAAATAATTGCTATAATGGAGGGAATGCTAGCAAGGAGGTGATGGTTTGTGGAGTTATTTTATTTTAACTAGAGCATGGAAAAAGGGATAGTTCATTGCATTGTAAGGCAGTTGTACCTAAGCTGGTTAGTGTGCAGTAACTCAGGAGCTAGTCACAGCAACCTGGTTCCTTCTCGATCTTCTGGCTTGCCCTTTTTGAGTCCCCTCTGCACGCACACAGAGCCCTCCCTTGCTGGACCGAGAGGATTTCTCACTGGAAAGGTGAGGGGAGTTATACAAGAAGGTATGAACATGGGTGAGACTACTTAGAAGAGAAGAAGCTTTTGCTCAATCATTTGGTTTGGGTTGCCTGGATGTAATTATACCTAAGCGTAGTACAGGGAATCATACTGTGGGCCTCTGCTACAGCAAAGTCAGTGTTCCTGAGCTAGTCCTCTGTGTTTTCTTCAAACACGAACTGAATGGGGATGCCATGAAATTCAAAGTATTCCATCCAGAACACTGTTACTCTTGTGTGCTGGAAGGTGGATTAGGAAGCAGAATAAAACTTCTGGAGCAACGCCTGTATAGAAAAAAAAATCAAAGTATCCTAACCCAGAATCATAGTGTACATTATCATAGAGAGGTGCAAAGATTAAATCCTCATTATTGTTGGAGAACATATACTTCTAGGTAGCTGTTTTGTGTGGAGTAACAGCATCTCATCTGTGCATTGCAGCATGTAAATGCTTCTGTGGAAGCATTGCTTTGGTACACCAAGCTACCGTTCCCGGGAGTGTAAAACAAATTAATTCTTATAAACAGCTTGTGTGAGAATGACAGCCCCAGTCAGAATCTGCTTTTCCAAGCACCTCTCTTGTAAAACAGTGTGTTCCCTAAAGAATTTGGATTAAAAGTGTGAAGTTCTGGTTCTACAAAGCCATGCAGGTGGCTGGAAGAGTGGTAGTGGTTTGTAAGAAGCTAGGTCTTATCTTGGATCACATGCTGGTAACCCCAGTGATGCAAACACAGAGGCTCTGCATATGAAATAAAGCCAGGCTCCTTGATAGTCCTTAAAAATAGAGAGAGGAATACAGCACCTGAAACACCTAAAAGGTGTTTCCTGCAGCCTACACACTGGGGCCTTAGTGGCCATAATAGCTTGAAAAATTCAATAAGGGAAAGCTATCTGATACTTGGTGATAGAATTGAGACCTCTCACAGCAAAGGCTAGGTGAAAATTTTCCCTAGAGCTTTTGTTATGACATTGAGAAAAAAATGTGCTAGAGCTAGGTTATAGAGAAAAAGGAAAAAGTATGAGAATTAGCACAGTATATTGCTGCTGTTTAAATAGCACTGTTGAGTTCACCAGTTGATTGTAGTATATGTACAGAATTTAAAATGAATTATCTAATGTGTTATGCTGTACCAGGAAATACCATATTGATGATATTTTTCCAATAGACATTCCTATACTAAGGAACTGCATACTGAGGTATATGGAAGCCAACACCAAAGAAGCCTAATTTATCCTTTTGGCTTAATTTCTCTCATATTAATATATTTACATTTTTCTATAAAGAAAATCAAGTATAAGCCTACTGTAAAAGGTTCTGATCTGGATTGATACTGTAGGACAGGAAGAAAATTTGTTTTAGAAAGACGATACTACCAGCAAAAGCTTACTGAATTTTAATTCTCATTTAGTTTTTAATTGCCCTTCTTACAATAACATACTGCTTAATTATACACAAAATGCTTAGCTTCCAAATATAATGCTAAAAATCCTTGTATTATGTATGTTGACATAAATGCATAAGATTAAGGTAAAGAAACAGTTTAACAGAACTCAAATTAATCTAGTCACTGACAACATTATGACTCACTGCAATACTTTGAAAGCCGTTTATCTCATGTTCGCTTGGAATCCTGAACCATTCCACAGAAAAACTTCAATTTAAAATAAACCAATCAAACTGTGTGGCTGCACAATTAAATATCACCATGGCAACGGGGATTAAGCACATGAGGTAAAGACCTGCTGACAGTGCAGAGATTATTTCAAGTTTCTGACTCTTCCAGCAGTAGACAAGTGAATTTACATTTTCTGTATCGAACACTGGGAGACGTGAAATGAAAGAGATTGAGGTACTTTTGTGGCATCTTGGGACTTCAGACAGTATTTTTCTGACAGGGGAAGTAATTAGCTGGAATTACAAATAGGAATTTAGCAGATAGATACAAATAAGCATTTCCTCATGGGATTTATTTAGCATTTCATAATTAAAACCTGGAGAGACATATTATTTAGGATACAAATAGCATGGAAAAATTTTGTCATATTTTAAAAAATTTAACAGCATAATAACTGTTTTTCTTTTAATTGGTAAGTGATCTCAGGTTCACTTAGGAAAGAAGGTTATTTGCAGTCTGCAATCAAGTTACATCTCTAATGTGAAATATACATATAAAGTTATACTGCAGAGTATAACTGATGTTCAGTGAAGCCATAGGAGGATGCATTAGTCAGTCCTAATGTTTTTACTTCTCTCTGGCTCTACTCCTAGCTTTTTCCTATGTATTTATGAAAACTACTGGAGACGCAGATATGCTGGCATGTATGGTTTCCAGCTTTTAGTAGTGTGGTTGGTTTGTTTTTGTTGGTTTTTTTTTCTCAGATTGGCTTTTGGTTCGGCTTATAGGATCATAGAATGATTTGGATTGGAAGGGCGATCATCTACTTCCAACCCCCCTGCCAGGACAAGGACACCTTTCACTAGACCAGGTTGCTCAAAGCCCCATCCAGCCTGGCCTTGGACACTTCCAGGGATGGGGCATCCACAGCTTCTCTGAGCAACTTTTTCCACCCCACAGTGAATATCTAATCTAAACCTAGCCTCTTTCAGTCCCATCACTGAACACCCTTGCCAGAAGTTTTTTTCCAGCTCTCTTGTAGGCTCCCTTTGGGTACCGGAAGGCTGCTCTAAGGTCTCCCTGCAACCTTTCTTCTCCAGGCTGAACAACCCCATCTCTCCCAGCCTGTCTGGGCTCTAGGAGAGGTGCTCCAGTCACTTTTCTGTCATCCTGTGAGAAGTGGAAGTGAGCTGGCCTCAATGTGCAAACAATCTGCAGCTCATCCTGTATTAGACAGATGTAGACTCTGTAGTGCTTCTGCGATCAGATTAATCTGAATGTTCTGTCTATTTTGAGCTCCCAATATGTTGAGGTCAAGGTATATGCTTCCCACCAGTCCTTACTAGTGTGAGATTAGTCTTGGAATCATGCTGTTCTCGTTCTTTGTGGTAGGATAGACTTTCCACCCTTGTAGATAAGACACTTGGAAAACATTTTATGAGACTGGGTGGTAGATGGACCCACAACTGCCCCTTTTCAGCAGGAATCAGAATTTACCAAACCTGCCAGGTTGCATTTTGTTGTCTGGTTTTGATTATGGCAGTTTATACAGTCTTCTATGTCTTTGGTTCCCTATTCATTTCAAGCATAAGCTTAAGTCTCTGTGTTTAAACAGTTTTTTTTTTTTAGCTCTGCTCTTATGAAGAAACATTGCTTCAATTCTATTAGTTGTCTGACATTAAGTTTTGTCAGCTTTATGTTAAAATGTCTTTCCTTGCACGTTGAGATGCAAATTAATCTTTTTTTTTAAATCTTGGGATAAAAAGCCTTTGTTAAAGATGCATGATAAATACAGCAGATATATCTAAAAATAATTGTATCTGGGGAGTTCATAAAGGAGGAGATGAATACTGGGCACATTTTGTAGAAATGAGTGTAGAGAGTCTGTTAATGGTGTCAGTCTTTTGCCATTCAAAAAAAGCAGAAGCTCATGTAAAAGTTAGCTCCTGCCATAAGCATCCAGCAAATGTAAGAAGAAAAAAATAGTGAAATATTGATGAAACTTAAGGTAAAACTGGAAAGTCGGGGATATATGGAGGACGTTTCTTAAGAAATTACTTAAATGATAAAGAGACGGTTTCTGAGGAGTGCTATATTAGATAGTGCTGTTCCTGGGCTTGATCAGGTGGGAACAACAGTTTTACTTGTAGTCTAAAGAGGTACTTCATGTCTCTGTTCCTGCTTATAATCCCTTTTGTGCAGCATTTTCTTCTTGTTGCTGTTTTTATTGGTTTTGTTAATCCAGTCAGTGCCTTGAGCTGGACAAGAAAAGATTTGGCAAAAAGCCATCCTGATAAAAAACATTTTGTTTTGGGCACGAGGGACTGATTCTGGCAGCTCATAGTAATGACATTTAGAGGTTTTGTTGCAAGATTCCTGTTGCCAACATCTATGGAAATGCAGTTCCACCATTTTAACAGTGTCCTAGGGAAATATGAGTTAATGGCCTACCTTTGAGAAGGAAACTGTAAGAACATGGCATTGGTGTTGCATACTGACAAGTCACAGCTTTCCAGTTGGGCATCTTTTTAGTTAAAACATACATATAAAAAATAGGGGTTTCCATGTCTTCAGACATGGGCCAAAATTGTGGCTAGGTCTTGAAAAGGACCTGGTTCCACAGTGTCCCATTGTGACTAGCCAGAAGTTTCCGAAAGGCACCGAATGATGCCCAATCAGAGGAATCCAAACATCAGTGTCCTCAAATTCTATTTGAGAACAGTCCTGCTAGTTTCCCCAACTAGAATTAATTAAAGCAAGTCAAAGCTAATGGGCAGATCATAGAAACAGCTGCTTTCATGGTGTGAGCCTTCAGGAACACGGATCCTGGAGGAGGAACCCTATCACCTGAACATAATGTGTAATAGCTGCACAGCTGCTTTCTCAGCCTTGCCTCTGTGACTTGCATAGGCAATTGAGCCCTGCACTGAAAGCTTGGGCACCATTAGGGAGAGTGACAGGACAAGGCTTTGTAGAGCTGCTCGGAGGGGGTTTGGTTGGACGGCTTGCTTTTTTTCCATAAGCTGCCCTTCCAGCAAGCTGTACTGAGTCAGCTGACATTTCCCGAACATCATTAGAAAGAAAGGATGTCATGGCTGCCCATGCTTAGGATCTGGCAGTCTGAAACAGTTGGCCATGCAGCACTTACCTTACTGTTACTGTTTTTTTGTCTTTGTGCTTAAATTTAAAGAATTGACCAGCTGAACCTCCAGACAAATCTGCTCAAAAAACTTTAGTTTTGGCCACTGTTTTTTTTTTTTTTATTTGTCTGTCTATTTGTTTGTTTGTTTTTGTTTATAGTACAGGTGCATGGAACATCTACCACATAAAATTGGGATTCTCATATTCTAGGGGTTATATTTTAATTAGCAGATGCTAGAAATACATTGACTTAATTCTCAATTTAGGTTGCAAAGCTGAAGCATGGCAAGATTAAATGAATTTTTTAAGGAGGGATTTGCTGTCAGTCTCCTCCCCAAATCTCCCCAAGATTAAGAACTGAATGTGAATTTTTTCATAACTGCTGTTTAGTGACAAATAAAAAGCTAAGTGATCCACATGTTGCCAGGCTAAGTGTTGTACCATATGTGAAAGTCATAATGATGTTTTAATGTAAATATTAATGGCAGAAAGTGATTTTCTGTTGAGTTTTTGGCTAGATTTGCATAGAATACAGCACAAATGCTAAATGCTCCTGCTACATGGAAGAGAAAACTTATATGTGTTTGCAGTGATCAACCAGTGTCATATTCCCTAAGGAGCTTTTAAGTTCTTTGGACTGTCTGCCACTCTTAGGCTATCTTAAAGCTTAGCATGGACTATCTGAAAATTTATTGCTCTTCTCAGGCAGGTTTTACAACTCTGACTGATCTTCCTGCCATTACACCCAAACTGCTACTGGCACCTGACTTTGCTACTTTAAAATTATTTTGGGATAGCTTTGCAAGACAGCACTTTGCAAATGGTCTAATGGGTACATTATAGAAGACTACTGCCTTCAATAAATCCTAAAATCATTGTTTTTACTGGAGAGCTGAATGTGGATATGTATGAGACTAAGGGGGATTCTCAGGGAAGAAACTTGTAGGGAGAGGCAGAGAAAGGGAGAAGTGTTTCATCCCTTATGAAAGTACCAGTTTCAAGATTCAGCATGAAGGTATAGAGTAGTGTGTGAATATGCGAGAGAGATGCACACACACATATATGTGTGTATATACACACATAGATATATCTCCTGCACTTGTACAGTGATTCTTGCTGATGAAAAGAATTGTAAGAAGTGTGTTACATATTTAGAGAAGAAATTTTTAATCATCTGGATTTATATTTTAGTTTATAAAGTCTCATATCTTTCAGTGATGTGCATGCACCTGATATAAAAGAGGCATAGTTAGCTGAATAACCACATCCATAAAGACATTGCAAAAAAAGCAACCAGTGTGTAAGGAAAGGTCGAAAGGAGTGATGAACGTAGGAAGCTTCTTGAAAAGCAAAGACTAGAGGGCGGTAGTGAGGTTTGTAGAAGTGCAGGCCAAGTTTTCCTGTAAGTTAGTTCTTACAGGAAAATGTTAAAACACTTATAGTGGCTTTTTTTTCATATAAAAGAGGAATGGAGGACCTCCGTATAAAGAACACAGATAAACACAGTAAAATTCACAGACATGGTTGAGGATTTATAACAAAATCTTCCCAATGATCTAAAAATAAGTGTTCAAATGACTGAGGAGAGAAATCTTGATTTATTGGTTGATTTGCTGAAAGACATCTAAGTCTTGACATTTTGGTATGCCACTGGCAAATACCATTGTAGAGATAGAGAAATATTAATAATTACAGCTAGGCATGTTTCAGAGGGGGGATTCAAACTGTAGCAAATGCAGAAAGTGCTGTTAGGATGGTTGGAGAGGGAAAATTCAGGGGACACTGGAACACATGGATTTGCCTAATACAGCAAAATTAAGATCAAGAGGGAATAAACACCAGAAAGAAATGAGAAATGTTTAAAACAAAAAATAATTTGTAGCAAAAACACTAAAGGCACTCTACATTTAGATTGCAAGGGAGAAGACCCTTAAAGATTAGAGCAACGGAGTTAATTTCCAAGTTTTCAGTCATAGCATTGGATTGAATAATCCAAAATATGTTTACACTGTTTATTGGTAGATATTTAAAGGAGGATATAAGACACAGTTTATATGATACAGTTTAAAAAAGCAAGGGATTGGAGATCATTTCCATTCCTGTTTTCCTATGAGTCAAATGGCACTTCACTTCTTTCTTTAGCATGTAGAACATGAACTCTAAGCAACATGTTTGAAAAACAGACTTCATCCACTATATGCCCTTGGAACCTTTTGCAAGTATTAATGAAATAAATTTAATTATCTATGTTAGACAGATTACTCAAGGCAATTTAGATTGTCTCATAAAAAGTGGAATAAAGATCAGTGTTTTTAGTAAGCATATGGGTAATAAAAATACTCAAATGGGATGATATTCAAGGAGATGATATCATTTGACCAGGCTTTTGGATAACTGGATAAATGCTCTTTTCTAAATGCTGTCACAGAATGATGAATAAGTCTATTTTAAAAACTGCTTTCATTGAAAGATAGGAGAGGAAATAGTTTTTCCTGAAGTGTTTATACACCGTATCAGCAGAATGCTTTTCTTTTTCTGGAAAATGGACATTATCATCAATCTTATTAAAGTATAAAACATGGAATTAGTCTGCAAATATAAGGACAAGGTAAAGGAGTATTTCTTGCCGGCAGTTTTGAGTTGTCTGATAACAACCAGGATTAGTAATAATTTCATCAGGCTATGTTGGCTGTCTCTGCCTGCCTATATAAAAAAAGTAATTGCTAGTATCTCGTATAATTTTTTTGAAACACCATTTGGGGAATCCACTTGCTCATGTGAACTTCTGCATAACTATGGTGAATATGTGTAATATTTTTGAATGAGTAGACTTTTACTACCAATAACATAAATGATAGTGCTTTGGAAACATGCTAGTTTGACAACTCTTCAGAGACTTAAACCCCAACAATTTGAATTCATTTGGCATGCGTATGGCACAAGTTGCCAAAGCCTCCATAGCTCAGGCATCCTGTGAAATAATAAACTTCTTTAACCTAACGCTACAAGTTACCTTCATACAGGTTGTTGGTTTTGGGGTTTGGTAGGGGTTTTTTTGTTTGTTTTGAAGATTGACTTTTGTTTTCAGTGTTTGATATCACAAGCACACTTTTCCTGGTAGTTACAGATAAGAGTTTTTTTGAACAGACATATCAACAACTTGCAGTGTTGCAGCACAGACCCAGCAGTACCTACCCCAACAACCCAAGGCAGAGCTGTAGTCAGAGCATATTTCAAGGAAATATAATTGTAGTGTCAAACAAGTGATGGCATTGGAGCAAGATAACTGGCTACGTATGGTCAGCATGTTCTGGTGTATATTCTACATGCTTCATCAGACCTCCTTTCTGACTAAACCAATGTCTTCTTTCCCTCCTTATCCTAATGTATATCCTAATGCTAATGCACTTTATGAATTGTCAGGCATGTATTTTACATGTTATGGTTTCAATTAAAGTGGCACAACTGAATTTATGCATCATGCGTACAGGCAACTAGTGCTTTTGCAGGCACCATATCAACACAAACAGCACGCCCATAAACAAGGCCAGTACAAACAGCCTGATCCTGTTCTTATGCATCAGCAGTTTGGTCTTGCATGTTAGGTGCTTGCAATTGGGTCGTGGATACACATGCACACACAACCTCCCTGTATTTATGCAGGAATGGGTCTCACCAGTAGCTTATCCACACCTGTGGTCTTCCCCACAGCAGACCCTTGTCCCTGGTCACTCCAGTGCCATACCTCAAATTACTTTTGCCCATCGGTTCCACTTCTGTAACATCTGCACCTGAATTTGGTGTTTGTGACACCTTCACCTAGATGCCATTAGCCTTACATAGTATGACCAGTGCAGTCTCCTTGGCACTGTTTGCCTTGTGAGTTCCATTTCCCAAGGATTGGCACAGCTGCTCTCCAATGTGATGAACTTCCACATGGCTCCCCCTCACCTTTCCATGAAACCCAGCCAGTCCTCACTGTACTCCCTGCAACTTGTTGCACTTCTCTCTCTGCTGTGTGTTACAGCCAGCTGTTTCTCTTGACGCGCTTTGTAGTTTTTCATGGTTGATTAGCTGAACCTTAATCTCTGTGTCCATCAAAAAAAAAAAAAGAAAAGAAAAATGATCCATTATGAAAACAGAAATTGCTGTGTTTACTGTGTAGTCCCAAGAAGTGTCAATTCCAAATTCTGTCAATCAACCACAAGTTAGAAGAAGGGTTTTGCTCTCCATTTTTCAGTGATGTTTTGTGCTGGTTTAAGAGTTAACCAGCAGGGGTAATGAACCCAACTCAAAGGAGAGATTATAAAGTCAGAATAACAATTTATTAAAATAATACAGTAAGTACAATCATACAAACAAACAATTGGTCTTAACCCACAAAACCCAAATGT